>NC_073745.1:283573496-283873496 GCF_029784135.1 Toxorhynchites rutilus septentrionalis
AAAAGGAAAAGGAAAAGAGAAAAGGAAAAGGAAAAAGGAAAAGGAAAAGGAAAAGAAAAGGAAAAGGAAAGAAGGGAAAAGGAAAAGGAAAAAGGAAAAGGAAAAGGAAAAGGAAAAAGGAAAAGGAAAAAGGAAAAAGGAAAAGGAAGGAAAAGGAAAAGGAAAAGGAAAAGGGAAAAGGAAAAGGAAAAGGAAAAGGAAAAGGAAAAAGGAAAAGGAAAAGGAAAAAGGAAAAGAAAAAAGGAAAAGGAAAAAGGAAAAGGAAAAGGAAAAGGAAAAGGAAAAGGAAAAGGAAAAGGAAAAGGAAAAGGAAAAGGAAAAAGGAAAAAGGAAAAAGGAAAAGGAAAAGGAAAAAGGAAAAGGAAAAGGAAAAGGAAAAGGAAAAGGAAAAGAAGGAAAAAGGAAAAGGAAAAAGGAAAAGGAAAAGGAAAAGGAAAAGGAAAAAGGAAAAGGAAAATGTTTTCTTCAGGCGTACACTCCTTTCAAAATGAAAATTGAGAATAATGTTCGGAGAAAACTTCACCTTTGAAGACTGCGAATTACAGAAAGAAAGTTTCGATGAAGCTTTGTTATATTTATTTTGAAAATTTGATAAATAATCTATACAAATAAAGATGAATCACCAAATGGGTTTGCTAAGCGCAAAACTCGTAAACGGATCCTCCGATTTGAGCTGTCTTCATTTGTTGCATTCATCTCTGCCCATAGATCAATGTTAGGGCAATTGAGAGCAAGCATTTTTTTGCTCGGCCAATTTTATGATGCTGTCCATTCGGAATTCCTCCCGGAATTCATCACTTGGCGTAATGAGGTACGAACGCCTTTTGGGAACCGTTTTAACAGCATTGAATACATACAAAAAAAAAACAAATAAGCATATTATAAAATGTGTTTCCGGTTGTTTACAGCTTGTGTGATGTTTGAATAACTGAGTTTGAATAAATGATATTATTCAAATACAATTATTGTCAGATAAATGATGCAATAAATTTATAATACAACGTCGAATTTCAAGCTTCGCACAATTCCATGATACATCATATTTACATCATCTTCAGCTGTTACGGTTTGGCTTTCACAACCGACACATACCAAAATCCCATTAGGAACCTCATCGAAGTCTGGGAAATTGACTCTTACAGTACGCCAAACTGAAAGTAGGAACACACACATTTAATTAACTTGCGTTGAAGACATCCCCCGCGGCGTGGGAAAACTTGGTTCCCCACGAAAACTTGGCATCGCCAATCCAACGCCCCCCCCCCCCCCCCCCTCCAAACAGACAACTCAATTGCAACAACTTTTACTTGTGGCTTCTACGAACTTGTCAATCGCGGAACACGTGTCCTACTCAGGATGTGGCTAAACATATCTTCACTGCCACTCAATCGCAACGATCACAACGGGGAGGAGGGCTGTGTTTGATGTGCGAGATTTTATGTTATTTTTCTTTGCGTCCGCTCTCATGTCGAGCTCCTTCCATGTGTTCCACCCGACACCCGAGGCGCCACTTTTCCTCTTCTTCTCACGCTGCATCAGTGGAGCTGGTGGATCTTTCCAGCGGAAAAGTAGCCTCCCCTCCCCCACCGTCGTTCATCACGGGGGGTTGCTTTTGTTTACGTAGTCTGTTTTTGCAACATCTTTCTCCTTCCGCACGACTTTTCCCATCTTTTGTGTGCTGTAATTCCTTTTTTCGTATATAATGGGGGTTTCCTCGATTTTTCATTCCTTTTTTCTTCTTCTGATACATGACGTCAAAGGAATAGAAGATGGAGCTTATCTTCCCTTCCGATGGCAATACATTCTGCAATGGAGTTGCGTCTCCTCAATTTAGCCTTCCCCTGTACAAGGTATTTATTAGTGCAACGTTGAGATTCTAAACGGGTTAGGTTTAGAAAAATAAAAAATGCTTCTCCGGGGCAATTGTTGCACGTACCAAAACCAAAATTACATGATGCCATTGCGGATGAAAGCCGATGTAGGCCTTGACGTGGCTGTCGAGAAATGCGTTACATGTCTGTCATGGTTCTGGATCTGGATTGGAAATTACTCTGAAGTCAAAACGTTTAACGATTCCATCCGAGAGTTGAAAACGTACTGATTATATTTATTTTCTGAACGGTTTGAATAAATTGAATAAATAGATACAATTACTTTAGTGTAAATGTATACAGAGTTAATGTCAATTACTTTTGTTTTGGACAAAGTTACTGATACTGGGTTTGCTATTTTGAACGGGATTAATCAAGGAACAGTCCCCAGGTCGAATTTAATACAAACACTCATGCATTCACGATGATGATGTCACATCTTTCATTCGGTGAGTGATGGTTACGAAAACCGTTTAGCGATGCGACGACTTGCGAAAACGATCCACATAATTCAATTTAAGGCAAACGATCGATTTCAACTGGAATGATGCAACCGGGATGACATCGCAATTAATATACACCCAGGTTTTTTTACGAGGGGGATACGTACCTCGTAAAAAAACCGCGTAAAAAAACCGCGTTAATTGGAAAATCCGCGTAAAAAAACACCTCGTTAATTGGAAAATCCGCGTAAAAAAACCATGTCACCTAATGATAGATATCAAATGGGACTATGCTTACGTAGAACGGGGCCCAAATTCAACTCTCGGTGCACTAGACAAAAAAGAGGGCGACGATAATAATGAATTCGGGTTCGATTCGGCCTCTTTTTCGTTGAGTTCGAATTAAATCAACCGACTACTGATTAGAAAACTTATAAAAAATAATTTTTCAGCCAGATGTACAGTGTTGCCAGTGATAATAAAAAATTAAATTCAACCGAACGTACTTACTGTATATACTATATTCGATGACGATGAATAACTACAATTTTATTGGATAGTATGGAATATTCTGTTCAATCGATTGCGAAAATTCTGTGAATATATCATACCAGGAACATATGTCACTTTTGTGGGAAAATAATCGTCACAAACTATATCGCAATTAGCAACTCCGACTTCCCACGTGATTCGTTTTCATTGTTCTGCACGCTTGGTTGATAAAAAGCTAAAATAAGAGGCAAGTTGCAAGTTTTTTTTTCTGAGAATAAGAATAATAATTGCGCAACTCGGATATGCCCCTGTTTATTCCAAAAAGTTTTTTCTTAGTCGCCATGTGTTTTTTTTCATCCTCAAAATGTTCACCGGACGGCGTAATAGTAAATCTGAAAGCGAGGGAAGTAGTGACGACGAAATAGTGGGAAGCGCTGAAAGAAAAGTTTCGAGTACTATCTCGTCGAGCTCCGATTCGGATATTGAGGAACTATACGCAAGTGAAGACCTGGACGATATGTTAGCAGAACTTACAATAGATGACATAAAGATATAAAATATTTTAATATTAAGTTTAATTTTTGAGAATGATTTTCTAACAGTACCTTCAAAATGTAACGGTTTATTGATTTTCCAATAATTTTGTCAAACATCATATTTTAATCAGGCATCTGGTTTTTGAGTTATAATTTTTTTAAAGAAAGGTCAACCATTTTGATTACACCCTTTTAAAATCAGTCGTAATTTGAATTGGTCATATAATAATGAAAATTGTAATTTTTGGTAGTTTCCATAAATTGTACCAAGTTTTAAAAAAATCGTAGAGGGTCGAGTCAGCTGTAATTGGCCATTTTGAACTTGGATTTTTCATAATCTAATGTCACTAGTCAGGTCTTTCCATTTGATATTCATATTGATGGGGTTTTGAAATAAAAACATGTATCGCCATTTTGGATTTACATTTTCACAAATAAGTATGTTCTACTAGTCAAATCCTTTTCTTTCGATACCCATATAGATGAATTGAAAAAAAATGTCGCCATTTTGTGATGGCGGCCATTTTGAATTTGTATTTTTATAAATAACTGTGTTCTACTAGTCAAGCCCTTTCATATGGTACCCATATTGATGGGGTTTTGATAAAATATGCAGTCAATCGGTCAACAGGAAGGAGGTTAAATTTCTATTAATGTGGTACAGCGCTACAGACAAAGTTACAAAGTTACAAAGTCACAAACATACGAACAAGCCAAGCTATATAAAACCGTTTAATAAATAAGTGCAAATCACTATTATATTACGTTTACCGAGAGAAAATTCGTTTTTTTATGATTCGGTTTTCCGGAGGATTTGATTATCCGGAAAAAATCAATACTACGGAAAATCGAGTCCGACCTGTATTAGTTTCCCGGTTTTTGAATTGCTGTATTTTTATTTTGTTGCGAATGTTGATTTTTTTGGATTATGGATAATTTAAGATTTTCAAGTTTTTGATTCTGGAATTTTAGGTTCAAGATTTCTGACGGTTTTGGTGCATTTATGTATACGACATTTTTCTTCATTTTTCAATTTAAGGTTTTTTTGATTATTGGATTTCAGCTTTTTCAAATGAGAATTTTAAGATGTTGGATTTTTTATTTTTAAATTTATGGATTTTTGATTTTAGTTTATTTTTGAGATTTAGATTTTTGAACAGATTTTTTTCATTTTGTGATTTTTTGGTTATTAGTTTTCAGGTATTTGAATTTTTTATTCTCAGATCTTTTTGATAATTTCGTTTAGATTTTGAGAATTTAGATTTTAGGTTTTTGACTATTAGATTTTTGATTGTTAGATTTTTAGAATTTAGAGTTTGCTCGGCTTTTGATTTCTGGATTTTATATATCAGGTTTTCAAGTTTTTTGTATTTTAGATTTTTTTATTTATACAATTTTATAGATTTATAGGTAGGAGTTTAATATTTAGATAAATTCTATATACTTGGAGTTTTTTAATTTTATATTTTTTGAATTGTTCAATGTATAATTCTGGTACTTTAAGGTTTTGAAATTTTGCATTCTAAAGTTTTTAATATCTATTTTGGAATTTAAATAATTGAACTTCAGATTTTATATTCTGTTTTACATTCTGGATTTAAGTTTTTTTAATAATTGGCTAGTTTTCAGATTTTGAGATGACAGAGTTTTGGATTTTTGGGTTTTAGATTTATAGATTTTGATTCTTTTTTGAATTTAATATTATAAGGTTTTTTCGTCATTGCATTTAAGATTTTTAGATTTCAAATTTTGAATTACTGGATTTTTGATCTGATAATTCGATGTATCTAAACTTTAGTTTTTCAGTTTTTTCAATCATATCATTCTCAATTTTCGATTTACAGGGTAACCTCGATATAACGTACATTTTACTTTCAAAATGTTACGTTATATCGAAGCACAATAAAGAACTCAGAAATGTAGCTTATATTACTTAATTGTTTTGCATTTTAAGTAAGGTTAATAAATAAATTCAACTAGAAGACGAAGCCAACCTTTCTCATGATGTTTCCCTTTGTACTGTTGATTAAAATTTGATTCATTTAGAATCCAGGATCACAAAAAAAGTTGTACTTCGGGATTGGTCAAAGGTACAAATCAATCTTTAGTATCAAAATACAGATAATTTATTATTCTTTCAGAAAAACAATATTCAAAACATTATTTCTTTGGACTTTGAATATGTGTATAACGAGTTACGTTATAACGAGGGTACGTTATATCGAAGTTTCCCTGTGATTGTTTTGTGATCTTAGATTCTAAATTTTAAAAAAATATATAAAAATTCCTAAATTTATATTTTCATAGTATTGGATTAAAGATTTTTGAATATCCTTTTCTTTTTTTTTATTTTAGAACTTTTTGGTTTCAGATTTTCGTGTTTAAGATTTTGAATTCTTGAATATTGACCATTGTTTCTCTGGAGTTCTGTTGTTGAATTTCGATTTCTTATTTTTTTAACAACCCTTTTTTATTTTTATTTCAGATTTCTTGGTGTTTTGATTCATTAGATTTCAGGTCTTTTCATTTTAGATATTTAGATTTTTCGGTCTGGTTTTTTTTTTGTTTTTTTTTGGAAATTCAATAATTTCTTCGGATTTTGAAATAATTAATTTTTGGATCATATATGTGAATTGTTTTGTGTTTTAGATTATTTTTTTTTTAATTTTAGATCTCTTGATTTTGACATCTTTTTTATTATAATATCTTGTAATTTTCGATTTATGAGTTTGATTTTTGAAATTTTTGGGTTTCAGATATTGAGATTTTGGATTTTATATTTTTGTATTTTGAAAGTTTTTTTTATTTCTATATTTTAGATTTTATGTTTGTGGATTTCAAATTTCGGATTTCATATTTTTAAATCCATTATTTTTTGAATTATAATTATTATAATATTTCACATTTTCAGATTCCTGGGTTTTTGTTTTTGAGAATTGAGATTAAAATTCTTGATTCTTTAATTTTGGATAGTTGGATAGTTGGAATTTTTATGTTTTATTTTTTTATGATATCATATTTTTGCACTATTTTTTCCATTTTTAATTTTGTATCATCGGATTGCAGATTTTTGGATTCAAGATTTTTAGATTTATTGACTATATTAGTTCATATTTCTTTAATCTTAGATTATTGGAATTTTCTCTTTTTGAAATTTTGGTTATCGTATTTCAGATATTAGGATTTTTGATATATTGATCTAAGATTTTTATGATCAGCATTTGATTTATGTTTTTCATTTTTCTAATTTTAATATTATATACATTTGAACCTCCTTTTTTTCAAGTTCTGAATTTTGGATCATTATATTCGAGATTTTGGATTTAAGATTTAAAGGTTTATGGGTTTTTGGTCTTTGGATTTAAATTTTTTTTGTGTTTAAAATTTTTTGAAGTTATTTTTTTTTTATTTATGAATTTTACGTTTTGGGTTTTTGGGATTATTGGATTTCATATCTATGGATATTGGAATTTTAGATTTCTTGGATCATACATTTTTAAAGATTTGGATTTTGGATAGTTTTGTTTTCTCTATAATTTTGAATATTCAATTCCTGGAATATGAATTTTATATTTTAAAATTTGGGAATATCCGATTAGATTGAAATTTTCGAATTTTATAATTCTGGATTATATCATTTCATATTTGTATATCTGTGGGTTTTTGATTTTGTTAGTTTAGATTCTGGATTTTTGAGTTTTGGATTATTGGATTTTTGATTTTGGGAGATTATATTTTATATTTTTGGATTTTAGATTTTTAGAACATTTGTATTGATTTATTTTTATTTATGAATTTTATTTATGATTTTTATGTATTGTGGATTCATATTTTAGGATTTGAGACTCAAGATTTTCATATTTATATCTCGTATTTTCGAGCTTGTTTTTTTTTATTTTGGATCATTGAATTCCAGATTTTGGTTTTTGGATTCTTAGATTTGTGAATCATGTGATTTTGTTGGATTTTTGATTTTTGGACATCATATTTTTGGATTTAGGACTTTTGAAACTTAGTTTTTTTATGTTTAGAATTTTGGATCATTGGATTTCAGATTTCTCGATCTAAATTTTAAGGTTCATGGAATTTTGATTGTTTGATTTCTTTGAACTTTTGGATTTTAATTTTTCAAAGTAATTTTTTTTTAATTTTGAATTGATATTTTTTTTCAATTTTAGATTTTTTGTTATATTGGATTCCAGATTGTTGAGTTTCATATTTTTTCAGTCATTATGTTTATTTTGTTTGGATTCAATTTTTGATTTTTGACCTCTTTTATTTCTGCATTTTTGATCATTTGATTTAAAATTTATATATATATATATTTTTATATTTTTGGATTCTTAATTCCAGTTTATTTTTTATTTTTGAAAAGTTATTTAATTATGGAATTTAGGAATCCAGATGGTAAAATTCTAGGTTTTAGAATTTTTGTTTTTTCCTTTTTTCCTTCCATGTCCGTAGATTTTAGATTCCTTGGAATGTTTGATTTCAGTTTGATGGATTTTAGATATTTAATTTTTTGAATAATTGTGTTTCAGATTTTGCGAATCTTTCGCAGCAAGTTAAGAATGAGAACTCGAGATAACTATTTTTATTGGCACCTAAAACCATACTTTTTGTCTCGTTTTCCGAAAAAAAAAAGACCCAGAATGTCGATTTTTGAGAATTTTTTTTCCGAGATGACACTAAATCTTGACGTTTCATGCAATTTTAAGACATTTGACATCAATTTTTTTTTTCGAAAACCCCGATTTCCCCTCTTGGGTGATTTTTCGATTTTCAAAAAACGCAAACTTTAACCGCTTTGCGCCACTCTCCCTTAGATCCGATTGAGCTGATATTTGGCATAGGATGTTTTTTCGAGATGGTGAATATTTTTTATGTGGTAACTTTTTGAAATACGAGATGACCATTTTCATCGACACCCTAACATAACATCATCAAGTCGTTCTACAAATACATTCTTAGAATACGCTCAGTCCAGAGCTTGTATCGACACACCGAAACAAAACAGAGCATAAGAGAAAGTTCGCATCTTAAGTTCCCCCCTTGCACCGGGCGTGAGTATGAAAAAGATTTCATTAGCGATTTTCATTCCGTGCACTATGCATGATTATACTATTCCATTTGCATAATATTTGTTAAATAGAAAACAATCGGTTTCGGAGAAATGTATTGGATGATTTTGGAATAAAAATAAATTGATGCAATCATGGTGTTTGCAAAATTAAACATGATTTGTAACTACCCGTAAGTAATTGTTCGAACTTGTTTATATAAATAGAAATGGAAGCCAAATGTGTTGGTGAGAGCAATAGCCCGGAAAAGGAACGATACGATTTCATCCGTCTTTATTTTGTTGTATTCGTCTCGGCCCATAGATCAATATAGTGGAGAGAAAAATCGGAAAATTTTCGTAAAACTCTGAAGGAAGGTCGGAAAATTTGCGAATTTGTTCGAAATGTTTGACAATTACATCCTGAGAAGCGTTGTTAGTCCATTCGATGTTTGCGCTAACGAAACTGATATTTATTCGAAGGTAGAAGTGGATTTTCAGACGAAATAACGCATTCTTATATTTTGACGTAGGACTACGTCTTTCATTTCTATACCGGGGTGTAAAATCAAAGTTTCGAAAACTAGGAGACCGAGATTTTGAGCGTTAATAGCTCCTAAACAACTGAACGAAATGGTATGATAAACACTTCATTCGAAAGATAAAATGTCTACGAGTTATATTCTTGTTACTGTTTGATCCAAAAACTTGTTTCAATAGCCTTAAAATTGTTTTCAAAACAAGAAATCACCAATCGGTATATAAGCGAGCGCCGCTCGGAAACCAACTCAGTTATAATTGAACAGCGATTGAGGTACCATCGCATGAATGAATGGATGTTTCCCTAACACAGACTTCAAAACCATGGAGCTTGGGGAAATCGGCATGGCAAAATAGATGCAAGCAGCGGGTACTTTTGTACTCGCTTGCGTTTTTGCAAACCGGAATATGTTTTCCCAACACAGATTCGGAAACCAATAAGTTGGGAAAATCGGCATTCCAGATCTCGGCAGTACTTTTTATACCACCATGCGTTTCAACACCCCGGAATGCGTTTTGCTAACACGGTCTACAAATGCAATGCTTTGGCTCGGTTATTCAAGACTGCATCGCCAGCTCACTGAAATCCTACGCATACCGTTTGATGATTAGGCAAAATGTTGATAAATAATTTATTATCTCTAGGAGGACTCCCCTCATTTTTAGGTTTCTTCCCTAAATGAATAATTATTGAAAAATTTGCTATTTGCTGCGATAACCACTACCATAATGCATTAATTGACGGAATTTCGGATTTGTTTGCAATTGAATTCGTAAATTGTTTCATTCATTCACTAGTTTAATCAATAATTTAATCATTAGCTCTGCGCAGCGGCGATATCGTACCTAATGAGGAACATTCGAAGTGCGATTATTGCTAATTGAAAAACACAAATGATTACTAAGCCAACGGCAGTCCTACGTCAACCCTGCGGTTATATCATAGGTATAACCCATCCATAGTTTTTTGTCGATATAAATAAAAAGGAAGGCCAAATCTGTTGCTAAGCGCAAAACTCGAAGAAGAAATGATCCAATATGAATCGTATCAAACATGTATTCCATGTAACGGAGAAACATGTTATGTGCAAATCAATCAAGAATTTCCAGCGAAAATTGTGTCTGAAAATAAATGCATATATAATGACGAGTTTTGGTAGAAGTAATAGGAAATTTAAAGTAAATGGAAACTGTACCCGATTGAACCAACGATCGTTCGTGAAAACGTGAATGTTCGGAAGAATTCATATCAAAAAAATAATTTTGGGCGGGATGAAGTTCGCCGGATCAGCTAGTTTCTAATAAAACTGTAGACATAAAGTTTGAAATGAATATCCCTTATCAAACCGTTTGAAATTCGCCTAACTATAAATAATTGACGTGTTGTATTGTGAGCAGAGCAATTCAAAATAATTGCCTTGTATGTTAACCACAACATGTGTCCAATAAGCGATCGAAAACATGGCGGACAACAGGTATTTTTTGGCAGAAAAAAAAAATAATATATTGTTCCCCATCGTGTGAAGTAGATCCAAAAACTCTCATAAAACAAATTTCGCGCAGCAAAAGATAGGCCAGCACAAGACATGTGTACAGCGTCCCGCTCCGCAAACAAACACCATAAATCAACCGTCGCTTATACTAGTTGCTTCCAGCGGAAATGTGCAGCCAATGAAAAGCCGTATCGTTGTTCCAGTTTCTGGTGGTTCCCAACGGTGACCAGGGGAAAAAAAATCTGACACCCACACCGACCGCATCCACTCGACTGGATGCAGCCCAAGCAGCAGCATCACACTGTTCACGTCTGCTGGACCACAAACAACATCGGACCGTGCTTGCTGCGAGTGTCATGCAGACCCTTTTATCGTGAAATTTTTCCTTCCCGACAGACATAGATAACAACCACCTGGAAGCTGCGTGTTTCACGAATTTTCATTAAACGAAGCGCTTTGGTAATGTAGCCCCCGCATGGTAGCACCATTTTCGCCAAAGCAGGTTCTACATGGTGGAAAATCGACCGGGTCCGCATCGGATGCGATATATATTTATGGCCCCGTCTCGGTGGGTGTGCAGCATCATTAGAGAGCTTTCTCGCTCGCTCTCTCTGTCTCTCTCCTCAGGGATGCTGAGTTGGTTCCAACGCAACGGCCGGATGATGAATACACATGACTTGTGGCTACAGGTCTCCTGGCGAAAATACGCAGAGCTCGCCAATATTCACTCGCTGCCGAATAAACGTCGCGGTTTCCCCCTCAGGCATCGACTGTTGTTTACCGGATTCCGACCGCGATCGCTCGCCGTTTTGCGTACCAGGTGCCAGACAGCGCGCAAAATATACATATATATATATTGCTCGGTTTTGCGCCCATATATGCCAAACGCAACAAATTAGCAAGATTGCTCGAGCATGACATCAATAATTCACACATCTCAAAAGACACGCCGCTTTCGGAGAAGGTCTGTTTGCTAGAGCATTCATTATGGTGCGGTGATTAACAGCATGAATGGCAGTTTGAGAGTAATTATACCTGGAAATTGAACTGTTTCGTATAGAATTTGACACGGTGCGGTCATGAGAAGGGATCCGATGCCAACCGGGCCGGAAATGCCATTCAGCACACGTCAAAGCTCAACAATTTGCGCACCCATATCAAAAGCTATCCTTTCCGAAGAATTGAAGGGACGGCACGTGCCGTTATAAATACATTCAATTAAAATCAGCAGACAAAATGTTTCGTACTGGTTCAATCGACATTCGCAGAAGTCTGCGTAGCAAGGAGGGATGAATGACATACCCACGAGTGCCCTAATTTCACTAGAATTGGGATGCTACACGCGCCTATCTAAAGTTGCTGGAAAATATTCTCCCACACATGGCAGAATTTGCGCCGTGAATGAAATCCTGAAACAGAGAGATGAATGAACATATAGGGTAACACTCGATCCGAGGACCGCAGAATAGTCTAATTTTGGGTTTGTTAAGTGGTTTGCTAATTCTTGGGAATTGATCATCGAAAAATCATATCACTACCTTTGTAATACACACGTTTCCATGGTCTCCTGAGGGAATATTATTGTCTAGAAATTAAAGAAATTACTCGAGAATTAATCAAGCAAATGAAACCAAATTAGGCATATGGAGGTTTAAGGGTGCAATAAATGTTTCTTTGGTAGTTAGACACTCCACCCACCCTCTCTAAGGGGGTTGCCAAACAAATGAAACCCAAACTTCAGCATTAGTCGCGAATAAATCAAGCAAATGAAGTGAATTGAGGCATGTGGAGGTTTTAGGTTACAACAAATGATTCTATGGTGGTAAGATCCTCCTCCCCCTCTCTTAGGGTGGAGGGGGGTATGTGCTGCCATACAAATGAAACACAAATTTCTGCATAACTCGAAAACCCATCAAGCAAATGAAGCCAAATTTGGCATGTGAAGGTTTTGGGGGGCAAAAATACGTTTCTATGTGTGAGTAGACACTCCTCCTCTCTCTGCCATGCGAATGAAGCATAAATTTCTGCATAAATCAAGAACTAATCAAGAGAATGGAATCAAACTTGGCATACATGAACATGAATGAACGATTCTATGGAAGTTCGACACTCCCCCCCCCCCAAATGGAACCAAATTTAAGATTTGAGAGTTTTTTTGTACGAGAAATGTTTCTATGATGGTATGACACCCCTCTCTCCTCTGGAATGGCGGGAGGTTCCAAAAAATTTAAACACATATTTCAATGAACATATTCCAACCAAATATGACAATTGAAAATTTTCGGAAAACTCTGAAGAAAATGGGAAATTTTGAGAAAATTCAATTCTACAATTTCATAGTGACAAGCGTTGTTAGTCCATTTGATGTTTGTGCTAATAAAATTGATCTTTGTCGAAAGTGGAAATTGATTTTAATGTGATAAAACTCTCTTCTATAGCTTCTTCTATATAAAGAAAAATGGATCGCCGAATTTGTTGATAACAGCAAAACTCGAGGAAGGGATTGTCCGATTCAGGGCTGTTTTTATTCTATCATATTTTCTGTATCAAACATTTATTCCATGTAAGGGAGAAACATGTTATTTGCAAGTGGTTGGAAAATCTTGAACGAGAATTGTGTCTGAAAAAATAATCGCCCAATAATAATATTATAATGACGAGTTTTGGTGGAAGAACTAGGAATTTTTTAGTAAAAGATAATTTTAAAGGGTAGATTAGAAGATCAATCAATGAACAGTTCTGCGATTGGACCCATTAACGTGCGCTTAATAAGAAAACGTGGATGTGATCACGAAAAATCAATTTTGGGCGGGACGAAGTTTGCCGGATCAGCTAGTACGTGATAATATTACATCTCATTATAAAATAAAGTTGGAAAGTGTTTTCTAAGAGTAAAAAGGAGAGCATGAACGTGAGTCTATATCCTTCTCGATCTGGGCCGTGTATGTGGCAAAGTATGCGAACCATATATTGGTTTGGGGAAAAAGAAATGTCGTGTAAATATGGCAACACTTAAACATATCTTGTGTTGTACTTATCGCACCGGGTCATACGGGTCATACTATACGGCTATTTAAAGACGACAATCTGTGCTACAAGTGTTGTTTTGACAGTGTTGTGATTGTCCTTTTCAGTTATAGCGCGTCAAAGAGCTCGATCGGGCAGTCGTCGGGTGCGGATGCAGTTTTTCTTTGCTCCGCGTTTATTTTTTTTTCTCGTTGCCTAACGTATTTCGATGTGTTTCGGCTCAACCCGCTACTATTAACAGTTCATTGATTGTTTTGTTTTGTTTTTTTAAAGCCATTTAACGCCAAAAGTAATGTTGTTTTTGTGAAGGGATATATTGTAGAGTTTTCTTCCAAATTATTATATGCTTAGTTGATGCTCCCAACACGTAAATTTGTTAAAAATAAACATTCCGGCCGCGATTTTTGCTCGTTTTCCGCATTATCCTATCGTATGCTGTGGTTATGTGTATGTGTGAGTGATAGTTAGCCATGCTATATGGAAGCCGAGAAACATCCCAGCTAAGTATTTTTATTCTACCATTCAAAATACAGTGTTGGCAAACTAGTTTGTGAGTGAGAAAATCACATAATATTATTATTGAATATTTTAGACATCCGACAATTTTTGTTTCGAATTGTCTGTTTTAGTAGTCGATTGCTAGTGTTCATCTTTGTTTAGGTCTCGCGCGAGTAGTAGTGGAAAGAGGA
This sequence comes from Toxorhynchites rutilus septentrionalis, assembly GCF_029784135.1. NCBI lineage: Eukaryota > Metazoa > Arthropoda > Insecta > Diptera > Culicidae > Toxorhynchites > Toxorhynchites rutilus. Next base: position 283,587,647 of record NC_073745.1, read on the forward strand.
CGTGCTTGGTTGTGTGTCGTATTGTTTTGTCTAATAATGATGGCGTGGCATCAGTCTCATGGAAAGTGTTGTTTTCGAAGCACTACAACCAATTGTCTTAGTTGCTCCCACTGTCTTTATTTAATATCCGAGTTCGGATTCATTCGTTTTTTCTGGCATTTATGTGAAACTGTTTCGGTCCGGTTCGGTCATGTTCGTTCGTGTTTTAATGTAACCGCTAGTATGTGTGTGTGGGTGAAATGCTGCACTATATTGGAGAAGAACAGCAGCAACGTGAGCAGGAAAGGGATATCCCACAGCTCTCCGGGATACCAGCGAGCAAATTTGAAAAGGCGCAGTGATGATATCACCACTACTGGAACGTCACAGCACCGGCTGCAGAAATGTTTTTGTATGCGTATAATGCTTGCCTTTATTTGTAACATATATAGCATCTGGGTTGCCAGAGATTCATACTTTTCTCGTCAACATTAAAACTGCAAAGTTATGTGAGTTATATTATTTTTCCTGTTTGTCTGTTTTTATCTGTAATATATGTGGAAATCGGAGGTATATGTTCAGATTCAGAATAAATTGTTACACTAATTTGAATTGAAAAGGATTCGAGTAATTTTGACATGTTATTGTAGATACTGTTCGTCTGTAGTTGTGGCAATTTATAGTTTGGCTTCACATAAATATGTATGTAATACTAATGTTTTTCTTTGGTATTGTAACATTTATATTTATTAGTCCGCCGTTGTGCCGTTGCGTTGTGGTCCGATCAATTTTAGAGGAGTTCTCTGGGCTACCATCTGAGGTTTCCCAAAAATAACTCTCTGTTGCCACGATTACGATTGAAAAAGATAATATATCGCTGGATTGATAAGGTTCAAAGGAATTATATCGGTTACCTTCTTAGATAAGTAACTCTCAGTCTTCACAATTGAGCTTAAATAAACACTACGCGCGTTGAATAAAATAATTTATATATAGAAGAATATAGAATATAATATATAATTGATTAGGTTTGGGAGAAATTTTCTCGGTCACCTTCTCAGGTTTCTCAAAAATAACTCTCTGTTGCCATTGAGGTTAAATCGTTGGATTGATAAGGTTTATATGAGTTATATCGGTTACCTTCTCAGGTTTCCTTAAAATAACTCTTAGTCTTCGTAATTAAGCTTAAATGAACACGCGCGTTGAATAAGAGAATATATCGTTAGTTTGATTAGGTTTGGAGGAAATTTCTCGGTTACCTTCTCAGGTTTCCCAAAAGTAACTCTCAATCGGCAGAATTGAATTTTCATACAAAATACACGAATATTAACGGACTTTATCGACGATTGGTTTAGAAGAGGTTTAGAAGAGTTCGATCGGTTATCTTCTCAGGTTTCCCTAGAATAACTCTCAGTCACCACAATTGAGGTTAAATACACACTACGCTATGAATAAGATAATATATCGCCAGTTTGATAAGGTTTAGAGGAGTTATACCGGTTACCTTCTCAGGTTAACTATCCACAATTAACTCTCCCTCATCGCGACTCGAGTTCGCGGGATGAAAAATACAATATATAGCTAGTCAAATAATTATTTTCTCTGCCGCGTGTCGTGACATACAAGATTTTCAGATTTTTTTTTCGAATGGTCGATAATTCGCGTTTACTTAATCACATCACTTGCAGTGAATCCTGATTTTTCTTAACCATTCCCACTAACAACTATCCCTTCCATGATAACGCTAGGGAACCACGCTATAGAGGCGACCCTTCTGGCCTTCGGGCGGCGAATATCATACTTACATTCCTTCCCTTCCCCTGGTGACTGTAAGGACGTGGCCGGCGTCGTTATTGACCATTTAAAGCTCGAATCACCGAAAATTGCGGCCAAAAATGATCAATAGGAATGGTGTTGTTTTCTACCAGGACAACGCTCGGCCTCACACATCTTTGATGACCCGCCAGAAGCTACAGGAGCTCGGATGGGATGTCCTATTGCACCCACCGTATAGTCCGGGCCTCGCTCCAAGTGATTATCATCTCTTCCGGTCCATGCAAAACGCTCTTGGTGATACTAAGTTGGCCTCAAAAGAGCCTTGCGAAAACTGGCTGTCTGAGTTTTTTTTGCAAATAAGGAGGGGGGGTTTTATAAGAGGGGATAATGAGGTTGCCTTCTAAATGGCAATAAGTTTGCGAACCAAACGACGCATATTTGACTTAAATCGGATAATTTTAAGTATGTTAAATAAAGCGTCAAATTTCGATCATAAATACGACATTTCTTTTTCCCCAACCCAATATATTATACAAATGCTATACCAGTATTTGAGAGTAACACACTTTCTGTTGTGCTCCCGTGGCCGAGTGGTTAGCGTCATAAGTAACATGCCGGGTTTTCGGGTTCGATTCCCGTTCTGGTCGGGGGAATTTTTCGTCAAAGAAATTTCCTCCGACTTGCACTGTGATCACGCGTATTCTATAGCTTGCCACTCAGAATGCATTCAAGGCGTGTTATTTGGCATAGAAATCTCAACTAAGTACTAATAAAAATGACGCAAGTAATACTACGTTGAGACGGCGAAGTTCCTCTAGGAATGTTAGTGCCATTGAAGAAGAAGAAACACTTTCTGTTACTTTTAGGCTTATTTAATGTAATAAATCGGGATGCCAAAACATTTGTTAAAAATTAATTTTGAGTGTAGGGTGGTTCAAATATTACACACTCGACAAAAAAATTTCGAAATAATTTTTGGAATGCTGTAACTTCGTGAAAATCAACGCATGAACATGGGATGTTCAGTTTAAAATGATATGTTTTTTCTGTTTCTTCAAATTTTTTCTGGTTTAACAATTTTTTTTTGTTAATTCAGTCAATAGCAAATTCAAATCACCTTATTAACCAAGCTTTATTAGGCTTTGATTTGATTACTAGAACGTTTCTGTAGGGTCTTTTCAGAGATATTGTTGCTTGAATAACAAATTATTTCTTCGTCTATGATGATGAATAATCCAATAAACAACAAAATGAAGGACTTTGAAAATTTCAATAAATTCTGTACAAGAATAATTTGTTGTTTTGAAAAAAATCATCTAAATATTTTGCATCGATTTTAAACAAGCGTCGAAAAAAAATTTCTTCATATTGCTTTTGAAATTCTTCTGTAATTTTGCAAACATCACAGTAGGCTCTAATGATATCAGAATTTTTTTTCAGCCTAGTGTATTCCAATGAATATTTCTTAAATACCGGTCTGAATCATATTTCGGACGCTTAAGGCATATGATGCAGAAAACAGATCTAAACTTTATGCACAGGTATTATTTGGTTGATATTTTCAATAAATCAATATTTCAATATTTCAATTTCGGACAGATTGAATTCAAATTTCTTACTCTTTATTTTGTAATTTTTTTAACGAAAATTATATTACATTTGATTATATTTTATAGTCAACTTCGAAACACTTACCAAGCAATCACAGTAAACTGTTAACGATGATGAGAACTGATGAAACACGGGAGAAATCTAAATATTTATGAACGGGTAAATTCTACGTGCTCACGCAAAGGAAACGTCAAACACAAGCGACAATGAGTAGTGTTGTAAGATTTCTGCCGATTATGCTATAATTCAAATGTAGTTCTCATGTGAAATGATAGTGAAACCAAGGGATTACTCTAAAGAAGCAATTGTGATATTAATTTTATAGTTATATCATCAGTGCATTAAGCATTTCAAGATATTAGAGCAAGGTGTCCGAAATATGATTCAGAACGGTAGGTAAATTAGCCACTTTTTTTAGCCGATCGATCAAAGTTTTCAGTTTATTAGAGGAACATTTCATCGCAAATTGTGCCATTCCAAGGGTACTCCAAAATGCTATGCGTACCCTTGGAATGAACGATTCGTAGCCAGTGCATTCACGGAATCAGATCGTATGCTTGTGGTCAATATCAGTAAAAAACGGAAACAAAAATTTGAGGATAAAGATGAAAAAAATTTTTGAAACATGTGTTAAAATAACTTCCAGTGCATGTAACATACATCGAAGAGAAAACGGAACAACCGAAAATTAGAATAAAACAATTTGAGGGAATGAACTCTGTAAGGAACGAATCAGAGCAAATGCGATTTTCGACGCTGTATCCGCGGCGGGATTTTGAACATTTATGCACTTGAAGAATTGGACTGAGAAAAATAATTGTATATAAGATATAAAAGATATTTTTCGCAAGAATCAACATTTTGCAGGAAGCCTCGTTCGAAAAATCGAAGGTTGTACAGATTTATTCGTTTAATGTGTCGTAAAATACAAATAAACATAGATTCTAATTTAATTGATTTGTTACTGAATTGTTTGGACTGTAGAATACCACATTTTCGTTTAATGTTCGAATGTTTCGATCCATGATTTGGCAACCGAATTGTTTACGTGGAGCGAACATCATAAATTACCAGGTGTATTTATCTATGCGAATAAAAATGATTCGATGTCAGTCTGAATAAGTATTTTAATTTTTTTTTAAATGAAAGGCTGTGGAAATCTAAGAGAAAGTATTCAATTGCATTTGAAAAGGGAAATTAGAGAGGCATCCTCTTTCATCGATCTCGAATATAGACCTCGTGCAAAAAAATAATTTCGGGGAAACTCGAGTGTTCCAAGTTATATTGGTTTTAGAGGAGTTCTCTCGGTTACTTTCTCAGGTTTCTCACAGTTCACTCGTCGCCGTTGCGATTGGATTTTGATAAAAAAGCACGCAAAAAAGTACAATGATCCGCTCTTTTAAAATATTAGTCGTCATTGAAATTGGTCATCTGTTAATGAAAATTGTGATTTTAGGTAGCCGTCACCATATCTATAAATTTAAATAAAATCGGAGAGTGTCGCTTCAAAATCGACAGTTTTTCGGGTGATTTGGCTTGGAATTACTCCATAAAGGTGGCATTCCATCTATTCGACTTACTACATTTGTAGCAACAATGGTGAACAACAATGGATGATACTTACGCAATTTTTTATTTTTTGTTCCACCTCAGCCACTACACAGTAGTATGCGAATGCTCACTGCTCCAAAATATCTGTTCTGATGTTATTGTTTTTATGATCAAATATTTTGTTGTTCCATTATCATGGTAATCGTCAATAAATGACGCAGTTGCTTCCAATATTGTCGTACATTTCGTGCTACACACCCCGCACCGATCCGCAGGCCATTGGATAATGCCAATATTGCTCGACAAGACCAATTATGTCGTAAAAATAGACACCCCAATAAGCAAGAACCATTGACTTGTAGCATGTAGCAATTTGCCCAATAGGAAGTATCCCGTGTCGGGCACACGTACAGAGCATCGAAGACTGCGACATACCAATTATGAGAACAACAGTAATACTAACCTCGAGTCAACCGCGAGTAATCGGTTACATATTACTAACATAGTCTAAGCAAACATTGTCAAAATATTGAACTCCCGGCCCCGTTAGGCTGACGCCATATGAGCCTTAATAAAATATATATTTTGGATGTAGCAATTTGATTAGATGGAATTCCGCCTTAACAAACTACTATGTAAGAATATTGACGTTTTGACAAAAGTCCATATTTCAACATTTTCTGATATTTTGCCGAATAGAACATTGATTTTAAATTAAACTGATGTTAGTTGAAATTTTATCAAAGACTAGCTGACCCGGCAAACTTCGTCCCGCCCAAAATTTGTTTTTTGTTATCAATACCTTCGAACATTCACGTTTTCTTACTAAGCGCAAGTTCAGGGGTCCAATCGCAGAACTCTTCATTGATTGATCTCTTAATCCACCTCGTTGAATTTACATTTTACTAAAAAATTCCCAGTACTTATCATTATAATATCAGATTATTTTCAGACACAATTCTCGTTCAAGATTTTTCAACCACTTGCAAATAACATGTTTCTCCGTTACATGGAATAAATGTTTGATACAGAAAGTATGATACAATGAAGACAGACCCCTCCCCTCTTCTCCCCTTAGAGATAGGGGAGGAGTGTCTATTTACCATAGAAACGTTTCATGCCCCCTGAAATCTTCACATGCCAAATTTGACTCCATTTGCTTGATTAGTTTTCGAGTTATGCAGAAATTTGTTTTTCATTTTTATGACAGTCCATCCTAAGAGAGGGGGGAGGTGTGTCGAATCACCATAGAAACATTTATTGCATCCTAAAACCTCCATTTGGTTTCGTTTGTTTGATTAGTTCTCGAGTTATGCAGAAATTTGTGTTTCATTTGTATGGTGGCCCTTAAGAGAGGGGGGAGATGTATCTAACCACCATAGAATCATTTATTGCACCCTAAAATCTCCAGATGTCTTATTTGATTGCATTTGCTTGATTAATTCTCGAGTAATGTAGAACTTCGTGTTTCATTTGTATGGCAGACCACCCCCTTCAGAGAGGGGAGAGGGGTCTCAAACTATCATGAAAACCTTCCCCGGCCTCCTTACATTCCAATTTCCATGTCGATCGGTTTAAACAGAAAGACAGAAAGACAGAAAGACAGAAAGACAGAAAGACAGAAAGACAGAAAGACAGAAAGACAGAAAGACAGAAAGACAGAAAGACAGAAAGACAGAAAGACAGTAAGACAGAAAGACAGAAAGACAGAAAGACAGAAAGACAGAAAGACAGAAAGACAGAAAGACAGAAAGACAGAAAGACAGAAAGACAGAAAGACAGAAAGACAGAAAGACAGAAAGACAGAAAGACAGAAAGACAAAAAGACAGAAAGACAGAAAGACAGAAAGACAGAAAGACAGAAATACAGAAAGACAGAAAGACAGAAAGACAGAAAGACAGAAAGACAGAAAGACAGAAAGACAGAAAGACAGAAAGACAGAAAGACAGAAAGACGGAAAGACAGAAAGACAGAAAGACAGAAAGACAGAAAGACAGAAAGACAGAAAGACAGAAAGACAGAAAGACAGAAAGACAGAAAGACAGAAAAACAGAAAGACAGAAAGACAGAAAGACAGAGAGACAGAAAAACAGAAAGACATAAAGACAGAAAGACAAATAGACAGAAAGACAGACATCACTATATATAAATGGAGTGATGTATGTCTGTATGGATAGATAGATAACATGAAAAAGTTGCATATGCATATAGTAATATGTTTTCAAGAAAAATATTCTTTCTTTCACCAAAATTTTGTAGGACTTTCAGTTTTTGGGATTGAAATTCTTGAAAAAAATAAGAAAAAAAACTTTGGCTCTTTTCAGAAAGTAGTCTTATATTTTTTTCCTAAATTTCAAGTATGCAAAGTTTGAGCAACTTTAACCAATGTCTTTACACACAAAACGCTCCACTGCAATTTGAAATAGTGCTGCCAACTTCTGAGACGAGTTGGCATGAAATTCGTCGTATGTTCTTTATTTCTATACTGAAACCTACTCAACAGATTGACTGAATTTTGTATGTATGAATTTTTAAGTAGAACCAGCAATGGAATTAAGTAGGACCTTATATCTCTTAAAAATCATTGCCAGAAAATTTGAGAATGGATGCTTCTCTAAATTGAAGAAATTCAATTGTGGTACAGAATCGGTGATTGTGGCTCTACAGCGGTCACGTTCAACTGTTCCGTTCTGCCCAGCACCATTTCTGAAGAAAAACGAACAAATGATTCCACCGACCCATAAAGTGCACCAAACAATGACTTTTTCAGGACGCAACGATTTTTCGCAAACTTTATGCAAACTTAAAGTTCTATACATCTAAAAAATATTCCGACTATAATCCATATTTGCAAAAAATGAACAATTGATTCAGGTGGTAGGATATCCATTTGGGCCATTCAAATGCTAGCGGATTCGATATATCCAATTGAATGGTTGAATGAATAGGTATCAAATTTCGGCTAATTCGAAAGCCCAACTTCTTTCATACGTTTATTACTAAACGCTAAAGTAAATCTTCCTATATAGGGAAGAGCGTACGTATTACTGAACTTTGGTAGGTAATGGAGAAGCGTTTTCTTCGAAATTTCGTATAAACAACAATAGAGATGGTGATTATCATGCCTCACGAGTGCGTACCCTTCAGCACCATTAGTTCATTTACAATGCTATAATTTGAGCTGATTAGCGGTTGAGTTTTTGAAACAGAATTATTAGAATATCAAATCGAGGCCCCATAGACAAGCAACAGAGGCCACACCTATACAAATGCGAATGAATTAACAAAAACAAGCCATTAGTTTCGACAGAGGGCACGAGGCGTCGCCCTGGCTGCAAGCCATCTTTTAGTAGTCCAATATAGAGATGAATCAGCTTACGGCTGAAAGTCTCTATAATAAAAAATTAAAAAAAACTTTTAGTACAATTTAGTTCCCTCGTGTGAACTCAATATGTAGCGTTCGTTCAAGTTCCGTCAATCGTTCCAAGCTCGTGTGAATATACAAATAGGAAAACATCTGTCTATATGTTCAGGTAAAACAATTCTCGGAATAACGAACATCTGGCTCACGCCCATTATCACCAGTGTGGGTTTGATGATGATGATTTCGGAGTAATTCGAGTTCCAGGGAAAGGATCAGCTTTGGAGATATTATATTATATTTTGCACAAAGGAAATATTATCCGGTTCAGGTGAAATTCTACCCGGTTTTGAAGTCGAACTTCCCGTGCATCATTTGGCTAATATAAATCTCCGGATGAAACTGTCTAACGGAACAATGAAAGCGCCGAATCATCGTCCCGGTTCAGCGTGATCCCGACTCGGTATGCTATCTCAAAAACACTTCTTGCTCATCTTTGTTTTGCGTATTAATCTTTTCAACGCCACAAACTCATCCAAAATTACACCTCCCTTCGATTGGGAACAATAGCTGATAAATAAAAAGTTGGGAAAAAAACACCACTCGAAGTGCTGTTCTCTGATAACGAAACAAAACCCTTGTTTTCTTGCGGGGCCATCTGAGTGACTGCAGGAAGAAAGTGCCAAGAAAGCACGTAGCAGGTATAATGGAACTAACCGCCATAAATTATGCTCAGATTACACCACCCACAACATAATCCCTCCAATTCTCTCAGCCCAGCCGAATCGATCGTCAAACTTTGCCAAAATTAATAAAGCGCAGATATCGAAAACCCTCCACCACCACCACCGTCACCACCCTTCGAATCAAGAAGCTTGTCCGAACAACACGGACACCCATAAAAAACACCTTCCCGAGCAGCTGACCAATGGTCGCCACCATCTCTCCGGCCAACACAAGACGAACTATTTCTAATTATGGACCGAGTTCGGCTCCCCCGAACTCTCTTGTATCGGTGCTAAATTTTGCCATTAAGTTATGTCGTTCGCCAGTCCATTGTTTGCTCGGTATGCAGTGGGTCAAGTTTCGCAGCCCACACGAGGATGGGAGTGAGGCGTCCGGAAATCTTGTGCTGCTGGGCCTTCGCTTCTGGGCCTCGGTACTATGAATAATTTCTTATCGCTGCCGAAAATCGGTACCACCCTGTCGGTCGAAGTGGGACTGCGGTACGAAGATTAAAGGGATACACAAAGAAGACTGTCATGTTGGTAGGTCCGATTGGGTCCCCGGCTGGGGAACAATAATCTCGCCGAGTAAACATCTCTCGAATATTTTGTGACGAGCGAAAAGCTACATTATCGGATTTGCGGTGATAATGAAGTGGGGGATCAGGCGGGGGACAGTTCAATTTTGGAAAATGGATCGTGAGTTTGTGTTGAAACAATGAGCGCTCGGCGAATTGATGCATCGTGGTGCTTTACGCATCAAAAAGGTGTGAAAGTTAGATAAGGGCTTTGCGGGGAAAAAATGAGCGGGCCTTATTTCGGATTACTTCCGGGATGACCTCATTTTTCACCTCGATTATTCGGGATTTTTTGGCGCTTTGTTGAAAATTTGGGATCAAATGGAAGATTTTATCAAGCTGCCGCGTTTCGGACATCACACAAAATAAATAGAAACTGTGCAGTGTATTATTTTTTTTTTGTTTCGTTTGTTATCTGTTACTCAAATGAAGGATTTGATTACGTAAAAAACGTCATTGCATTTTCTATATGTGTGTGTGTCTTTTTTTATCTCATATTCATTGGAGCATAATCAATGTTTATCTACTTTACCCTTCACACATTCTATGAAGGATCTTACAAACACCAAGTCAGGATTATGCCATCGTTTCTCCTGTTTTCAGCTGTAGCAGCTGCAGTAAACGGCGCAACCACGTTTTCTCTGTTATTTTGTCCAATTCATTGTCGAATCACGATTGTGGAACGCTGCCATGTCCTAATTGTTCTCGTTTTGAGCATGTTCTCAATTTATCAAATTTATTCTGTTGTGGTTTGTGTGTTTGCCTACTTCTAGTACTTCTCCGATATTCGACAGCTGTCCGGAAGAGAATTCGAGTCCAGAATGATGGCACAGCTGTTCGAATTGGTAGCGGAAAGTTTGAGTAATGCTGTTGATTGAAGCCACACGAATATGTTTGCTGAAATACTGATTCCGTTTTGTTTTTTATGCCATAATTCACCGAGAAAAGTTATATTAGAGTAAGTAGGAGATCAAAAAACAATAATAATACCACGCAAATTGTCGTTTCTTTGAGAACACTGACATAAAAGCATATTTTGAAGTTAGACTTTCGACTTTCGACTTTCTCGACTTTCTGCAACATGATAAAGAAATGCTTCGAAATCCGGACGCTTAAGCGCTTACGATAATAACTTCAACTACTAAAAAATACTGACATATCATAGCATGAAGAAATGGCGTTCCTATAGAATAAGAAGGCCTTCATCTAAGTTATGAATCACAGAATTCCACAAAATCATGTCATATTTGTTTAAAATTTGAAATTTCTTTCATCGTGTCGCGGTTTTAAATCCATTTGATACCCATATTGATAAGGTTTGGGAAAAAATATATTTGGCGCCATTTTGTGCTGGCGTCCTTTTTGGATTTGAATTTTTCATAAATAACTGTGTTCTACTAGTCGAGTCCATTCGTTTGATACCCATATTGATGGGGTTTAGGAAAATATGAAATCCGTCATTTTGAAGCGGCCGCCATTTTGTATTTTCAAGATAATGAAATACGCAGTTTTATAATGGCTGCAGAGATTAGGGTGTGTTCCGAATTTCAGATCAATCGGTCAACAGGAAGGGGGTTAAATTTCTAATAATGTGGGACAGCGCTACAGACAAAGTTACAAAGTTACCCACGTACATACAAACGGGTCATATAATCGACCCCGTTTAGCGGTTTCCCGGATCGGAAATCTTTACTCCACACTCCATACTCCATACTAATGCTTCTAACATACCCTCAAGCAACGCTTCAATAAGAAATTTAATCGTCAACTTTTGACCGTCCGGATTTGAAAGCATTTTCTGAATGTGCTTTTTATTCCGGACATGAGTTTGTGAAATTCACATTAATTTTTGATTTTTGTCATTTTTTTTGTTAACAGCTAGGTACTGTGTTTAACACTAAACTAAATTGACACAATAGTAAATATCAGCATACAAAACATACAAAACATACAACATACAAAAAATGTCATGGTTTTGGCATGATATTGAATGTAATGAAAAAGTGTCCGGATTAAAAAGCGTCCGGATTGAGAAGCATCACTGTACATCTGTTATAATGAGCCATCTCATAAAGAGCTGCTCATTCGAAAGCTTTACACCAAAAACAACACGAACATCACATGATCTGGCACCATTGGATTTTTTTACCTTCCGAAGAACTCGAAATATTTTACGAGAGAGCATAGTTCAATCTACATGATGTGTGATTTTCAAAACTATGTTATTTTTCGTGTCTGAGTAAATTAAAATTCAAATCATGAATTTTTGGATAAAAAACCATCAATAACTCTTACTAGGATTGAGAAATTGACAAGTGTACTGCAAAATGTTGGTCTTGATAAGCTCTAAAAGTCGTGCGAAGACAGTTTCGATGTAGAATTTGAAACATAAAAGTATATTAAAAGATAGAAAAAAAACTTTGTTCTACAAAGTTGTTTAAAATAATTGGAGCTATAACATTGTTGGACTATGTTTATCTCTATCTATAAAGATAAAAAAGTTATATTTTTTATTTCATCGACAATTTTGGTCACCCTATTTTTGATAATATGAAAATGAGCACTCTATCATATGTAACGACTTTGTCGAAGACAGTTTTTGTCTAGTGAATAACTGACGAGCTCTAAATGCCAATTTCCACTTAAATGCATCTCCTGAACCATTGTGCAATATTGCGTCTCCAGCAACAAAATATGCAAGGCTCCGCGTGGTGAATTACTTACACTACATGGATAATCAACAATGCTGCTCCACTTTTCAGTTCAAATGGGGTCGCTTGTTTGATTTACCACCATAAAAGTTTGTTATATATATATATATATATATATATATATATATATATATATATATATATATATATATATATATATATATATATATATATATATATATATATATATATATATATATATATATATATATATATATATATATATATATATATATATATATATATATATATATATATATATATATATACAGGGTGGGCCATTTAAAGTGGAAGCATCTGGCATCATTGTGTTAACTAAACGTGCGTGGAAAAATAAAAATAAAGTTAAAACATCGCCTGGAGACAACACTATACGTCGATTATATGCCAAATTTATATCGTCTGGTAGTGTTCGTAATGCCAGTCATCTGTCCAGACAACGACCAAGACGTTTCGACGAGAATATTGATGCCGTTCGAGCCAGTGTTGCAGAGACTCCATCGACATCAGGTCGCCATCGTTCGCAAGAGTTAGGCATCGCTCGAACCACTCTCCGACGCATAATTCGTGTTGATTTGAAAATGTTTCGGTATAAAATTCAAATGGCTCAACAACTTAACCCATGTGACTTACCACATCGACTTGATTTTGCGAAATAGACCATCGAAAGGCCAAAAATGAACGTGGCTTTTGGCAAAAAATCATAATGTCTGATGAGGCGCATTTCAACTTGAATGGAGGAGTGAATAAACAAAATTGTCGGTTTTATGCTACTGAAAACCCTCAATTCATCGAAACGCAACCTCTTTATGACCAAAAAGTTACTGTGTGGTGTGGCATTTATGCCGATAAAGTCATCGGCCCGTACTACTTTGAAAACGAAAATGGAGCAACGGTAACCGTGAATGGAGAGCGTTATCGGACAATGATAACCGATTTTTTATTGCCATTTGTTCGTGAAAATGAATTGGACAATTACTGGTTCCAACAGGACGGCGCTACATGCCGTACAGCGGCTGCCACGACCAAATTATTGCGCGAAATGTTCCCCGGAAGATTAATATCAAAAAACGGCGATTATGACTGGCCACCGAGATCTCCTGATTTGACGCCTCCTGACTTTTTTTTATGGGGATATTTAAAATCCAAGGTATCACTGGTAAACCAAGGACCCTGGCTGCGCTGAAAGACAATATCCGACAAGAAATTGCTGCCATATCGGCCGAAACATTGGGCAAAGTGATGGAAAAAGCCGAAAAAAGGGCACATTTTGTGGTCAAGGCCAGAGGCGGTCATTTACGAGATATCATAATCAAAAAAGTAGTTAGAACAAATCTCCTTGGACCAAAATAAATGAATTTCAAAAAAATAATTTAAAATTCCACTTCTTTACTTTGCTATTGCAAAAACAAATCCTTCCACTTTAAATGGCCCACCCTGTATATATATATATATATATATATATATATATATATATATATATATATATATATATATATATAAAAAATTTGAAAATTAAAATTCATTTTTCTCGAAAAAATATGCATTCTAAATTCTGAAAAAATTGATATAAATAGTCCTTAAAATTTCCAACAAGTTTTCCATACATCGGACGAACGGCACATTTTTACGGAAAAAGTTTTTCGAACAACAAATTTTTCATGTTATCCTTTGAAAAAATGCTATTAATGTTCTATTCGTTACATTTTTATATATAAATTATCGCAATTTGCATGATCTGCTAACTTTTCTCTATTTAGAAACTTGTCAAGAACATGTCAAACGTGAGAATTTATACACAAAAATGTTACGAGCAAAACATTATTTTTTTCAGGAGTCTTCACACAAAAATGACTTATATTCCAAAAACTATAACAGATAGAATGTTGACGTCTTCGACAAAAGTTTATATTTTAATGAGATCTAAAACTTTGTCTAATACACTATATCGCTATTTTGACTTTACACAAAATTAGGATTGGTTGTGTTTTTTTTCAAAGAAAACATGAAAAAGTTGTTGTTCGAAAAACTTTTTCCCTGTAAAAGTGCCCATCTTCCGATGTATGGACGACTTGTTGGAAATTTTAAAGGGAATTCAAAAAAAAAATATTTTTTTGAGAAAAATGAATTTTAATTTTTAAAATAACTTTTTTGTCAGCGAAATTTTTTTCCAAAAAATTTTTAGTTTTTTTGGTAAAAATTAAAAAACAATTTCCTACATTTCATCCTTTGCCATGATTTTTGTAGGTATCATAGTTTTTATGTTATAAATTTTTGTAAAAAAATAAGAAAAAAATTTGGCGTTTTCAAAAAGTAGTCTATTTTTTGAATATTTCAAGTATGCAAAATTTCTTAAATGACCCATGTCTTTACACACATAACGTTTCACTGCTATCTGAAATGGTTGGCTACCAACGGCCAGTCGAGTTGGCATGAAATTCGTCATAAGTGTATTAAATCTTTCCGCACATGATATTCATTCGGCTTTTATGCAAGAAATTATTTATTTATTCTTCAATCATATGTTACACAACACGTTTGATAGTTCAGAAAAATAGCTATAGAATATTAACGTATTTTTATGTATTACCAGTGTTCCTTGCGATGCTATTGGAAATAAAATAATGTTCCGTTGGTTCCAGAATTACTGCTCGTTATGTTTGAATGACAACTGAAGTTTACAAATTTACCTTGCTACTCAAATTACTTGCTACCATATTCCATTTACTTTTAATGACCCGAAAATCTAAACCATTTGGATTGCTAGAAATAATTCAT
The DNA here is from genome assembly GCF_029784135.1 of Toxorhynchites rutilus septentrionalis. NCBI lineage: Eukaryota > Metazoa > Arthropoda > Insecta > Diptera > Culicidae > Toxorhynchites > Toxorhynchites rutilus. Next base: position 283,602,718 of record NC_073745.1, read on the forward strand.
GGATTTGACAATTATTCGAAAATAATTTCTCCATTCTTCGTTCTCTTCCTCCAGAAATCTTCAACCGAAGATGCTCACACGCAAACGGTACCCAATCGAAAGGCTCCGCAGACGACCGAATGTTGCGACTCACCAGTAGATTATAATAATTGCACCGCCATTGGTGCTTCATAAATCCGCTTCGCTTCAAAGACAAAAGAAGCCAGGAGCGAGTCTTGCCGTAAAAGCATCCTATTAATAAGATTTTCCACCGCGGCAATAGAGCAGGAGCCAGTGTGCCTCATGGCGACGTTTATAAAAAGGACTCAGAACATGTAGCAAACAAAATAACGAGAGAACAAAAAAAAACTCTTCCAATTAGTGTGGACCAAACGGATATAGAAGACACGCTAATCCTGGCTGACAGCAGTGCAAGCAAACAGTGCAAGGGGAGCGAGGAGCGGTGGTGAAATAATAAAATCTCATAAAGCAGCGAAAAGTCCGTGTGGAAAATGAGAGTGCATAAATTTAGCTCCCAACGTGAAAGTGATACCGAGAAGAAGAAGAGAAAGAAGCGCGAGTGCCACTTGCAGTTTTCAGCAGCACCAGCATTGCCATCATGTCACGCCACCAGCATCGGTGGAGGAGCGTTCCGTGAGCACGAAGGCAGCATCGGGTCGTGTCACCGAATTCCAGACAACGGACAACGGCAGCAGCATCCAGTCGCGCGCGCTCTGAAGCCCTAAACTAGTGAGTTACGCGAGAATACTGCTCAGTGAAATTGCGCATCCCCCCTCCCAGCCGGCGCAAATGCAGTGTAAAAACTTTTTAATAATGGTGGTACCGCTGCGCTCCGGCCACTTTACTGGCGCCCTCGGAAAGGATGTGTGCATAAGTGGTAATACGAAGTGATCATACGACACGCGAAGGGTGCGTTTTCTGTGTTGAACAAGGATGAGAGATAGCACAAAAAAAAATCGAAAGAAATGATGATCTCGAAACTGTGCTGAGTGATAATTGCATATGTTCTCCAACGTCATTTTGTGAGATGAGTTGTGGATTACATATAGTGAATATTCTTTATTGGTCACTTGTTTGCAACGAATATTTTTATGATCTTGAGAATAATGAAAGTAATTCCCAAGAGTATACGATAATTACTTCATAAATCTTTTCCATTTTGACGTTATTATGTATGAACCTTTATCACAAGCCGGTTGAGCTTCCTTAGCCCAGTTTCGAGTCAGAGATGCCACATTTTTCTAAATTTACGCATTTCTAAGGATTTTATTTTTTTTTGCAATAAAATCGAATAAAAAACTCATTGTCACCACATTGAGGATACATAATTTTGATACGAAATAGTCTGTGATCAACCATTGACCCGTAAAGCGCACCGATCAGATACTTTCTCGAAATGGAACGGTGTTTCGACAATAGCGTAAAGATTTTCTTAACTCCAAATGCGGCATTCCACCAATTAATACGAATCCATTTTAATTTCATATTTTTAATTTAGCTGAAACTTTGCCAACTTGTTCGGCACTAGGTACGATACTATTTTACGGTATTAGATTTTTAAATACAATCACGACTAACGTTTGAAAAGTGAAAGAAAATTGTACCATTTCAGAGAATGAACTATAACGCCTAAAAGCCAAAATTATAGATTATAATTCATCAATTCTGGATAAAAAAATTGATTTTTGACAAAAAAAATTAAAAAAAAAATTAAAATGGAATACAGGTCGGACTCGATTTTCCGGAGTATTGATCTTTTATCACTCCGGATAATCGAGTCATAAAAAAACGAATTTTCTCTCGGTAAACGTAATTATAATTAAGATTTGCACTTGTTTATTAAACGGTTTTATCTAGGTTGACCCGTTTGTATGTTTGTGACTTTGTAACTTTGTCTGTAGCGCTGTACCACATTAAAAGAAATTTAACCCCCTTTCTGTTGGCCGATTCATCTGAAATTTGGAACACATCTTTATCTCTGGTGTCATTATAAAATTGCGTATTCCATTATCTTGGAAATCCAAGATGGCGGCCACTACAAAATGACGTATTACACATTTTCTCAGAACCCCATCAATATTTATGTCAAATGAAAGGGATTGACTAGTAGAACACAGTTATTTATGAAAAATGCAAATCCAAAATGACCGCCACCACAAAATGATGCCATATATATTTTTTTTTGAAAACCTCATCAATATGGGTATCAACAGAAAGTTCTCGACTAGCAGAACATAGCAGATCATGAAAAATCCAATTAGAAGATGACCCCAGTCCCCAAACAACTAATTACTTTTTAAATGTTTTCATTCAGCTTGACCTGTTTCTATGTATGTTTGAATGTTTGTAGGGTTTTTTTTTCCAAAATACAGTCAACTCTCCCTAACTCGATATCCAAGGGACCATCAAGTTAGAGAGGTATCGAGTTATGGAGAGAAAAATGCTTGTAAAATAAATCAAAGATGCCATGAAATCCATCGAGTTAGGGAAAATATCGAGTTACAGAACATCGAGTTAGGGAGAGTTGACTGTATATATTTTATTAAGGCACATGTGGCGTTAGCCTGACGGGGCCGGGAGTCCAATAAGGGTTGTGCGTAGGGTTGTCCCACATCAATAGAAAATTGACGCCGTTCCTGTTGACTGATTGATCTGAAATTTGGAACACATCTTTATCTCTAGAGTCATTATAAAACTGCGTGTTCCATGATCTTGGATGATGGCGGCCGCTACAAAATGAATGAATGACTTGACTTGGAGAACACGATCATGGATTTTTCATGATCTACTGTGTTCTACCAGTCAAGCCCTTTCATTTGATACCCATATTGATGGGGTTGTGAAAAAAATATATATGGCGCCATTTTGTGGTGGCGGCCGTTTTGGGTTTGCAATTTTCATAAATAACTGTGTTCTACTAGTCAAGTCCTTTCATTTGATACCCATATAGATGGTATTCGGAGAAAATATAAAACCCGCCATTTTGTAGTGGCCGCCATCTTGGATTTGAATTTTTCATAAATAACTGTATTCTAGTCAAACCTTTCATTTGATACCCATATTAGTTATTCAATATGGAATTATTATACAAATTATTCAAAATTTCCGAAAAACAAAAATAGAATACTCCGGATAATCGAGTCTAAAATTCCGGATAATCGAGTCGGACCTGTATTACAAAAACTACATTTTTGAAAAATTTTAATTTTTGATACAATAAAGCCTATAAAGCGATTGTCTCCAGCAACTGGTGGAAATTTGATTTTGGGCAAATGAAAAAAGATTTTTTATTGCATTGAAAATTTGCACTTGAAAAAAATAAATCGAAAACCTACATAATTCTCATCGAAGAATGAAATGTAGGAAATTGTTTGAATTCATATAAACCATTTTATTTAATCACACTGAAAAAAAAATCAAATTTCAACTTCTCGAAAACGTATTTTTTTTAATTCCCAAAAAAATATATACAGCCATTCCATGCCAAACCGATATAGCAGTTCTCAGATTTTCATGAAAAGTGGTAGTTTTGTTCCTTGTTGCAAAATAATAGATCCGCTTTTTTTCATTAGGGTGCCCATTTCTATTTTGCTGAGGTTCGAAAAATAAACGTTTTCGGCTTTTTTCCAACAACGACTTTTTTAAAAAAAAATTTGACTTTTGAACTACTCAATCGATTCAGATAATCGACATATCAAATTGAAGTCAATAAGCTAGCCTTGGAAAACGACAAATGATCTTAAACCCAACCAAGTGTTCGATTATATCCTTTTCTCGTAAACGTTCAACAGTCACAGTCATTGTTTATAAGCTTGGAGAAGAAAATAACAGCATGTTTACTGCGTTAAGGACCTTGGAATCATTCTCGATTCCGGGCGTTCATTTCGCGATCATATCGTATATGTAACTTCAAAATCATCTAAGGTACCTGGCATTATGTTTCGCTCGACCGAACATTTTAAAGATATTTACTGCATGCAAGCTATTTACTGTGCCCTGGTCTCTGGTCAATACTCGAGTATGCGTCTGTAGTTTGGGCACCATACTACCAAAATAACATTTTACGCGAGAAGGCTGCCCAGCGCTATGTTTTGAGGTCATTTACCACGGAGTAATCCTCATAGTCTCCCTAGCTATGAACTGCGCTGCAAACTTATAAGATTAGGTACTTTAGATGTTCGTCGTAAAATTGCTAAAACTCGTTCTGTATCTGACTTGATATTGGGGGTCACATTGATTGTCCAGAAATTCTGCAGGAAATCAATTACATACATACAAAGTAGAAACCTTAGGTCTTATAGTTTTCTACGAATACCGATTTCTCGTACAAACTATGGCTACAATGAACCTTTTTCGAGCACGTGTCGCGAGTACAACTGATACAGTTGTTTCTTCGGATCCGGGTTGTCTCGTATATTACTCAAGAAACGCTACATCTCCGCAATTACAGACACTGCTATTAGTAATTAATTCCTTATCTTTGTATATTGTTTCTTGAAAATGAAGTTTTTCTACATAACATGTGCAAAAAACAGAGAGGCGTAAAGAGTATTCTTTCTGTTCTCCATTATCCAGTTAGACCACCGGACAGCGGAGACAGTTGATTGATCATTGTTCAGTTATTTATAAAACAGCAGCCCGATGTGTCTTGCATTGCAGAGCAGTTGTATGGATGAATCGATCTTATTTCGACCGTGGATCGATCTCCATCGCTGATGATTGTTGCGTGGACGTAGCTATTCTGTAACAACACAAAGATGGTCAGTGAGGGCCCTGAGTCTTGAACTCACGATCGATCGCTTATTAAGCGAACGCGCAACCAATGTGGCTACGGAGACCCCCGTTATATCCAGTTTTAATAGTCATTTAATTCAGCCACCTCATTGATTTTCGGTCTGTTAGACAGTATCCGCGAGTAAAGGAGGGTTAACCGAGTAAACTATAAAAAAACAAATACAAGTTAAAATTACGAAACAAAATTCTTTTTTTTTTTGCAAGTTAATTATTTTTTTAAATAAGACTATCTCAGATGGTTTAATTTCATTTGTCATTTGTCTGAATCGGTCCATTTGTTCAAAAGTTATGAATTTTTGTGGTGGGAAAAAGAGGAAACAAATGTTTTTTCGGACCATCGGTTAACTTTGAAAAATCATAACTCAACTGATTTTTGGATATATAAAAAAATGTAGCATCCTTAGTCCAAAGCCATAAAAACAGCAAAAAATAAAAACTATTAATAATTACAAAAACAAAATCCGATGTTTTTGCAAGTACTATTGGAAATATTCCAACGAAGACTTGCTAATTGGCTTTAAATTGATATGTTGATCATCTGAATCGATCAAGTAGTTCAAAAGTTATAAGTTTCTGAACAAAGTCATTTTTGGAAAAAGGGGTAAAAGTTGATTTTTCGGACCACCCTAAAATGGAACTGGGCACCCTAATAATAAAAAAAAAAGTACGGGTCTAATTTTTGGCGATGAAGAACAAAACTACCACTTTTCGCGAAAATCTAAGAACCAATGAATCGGTTTGGCATGGAATAGCAGAATATACAGTGTCGGACAAAATATCAAGACTACTGCTCAAGCAAAAAAAGAAAGTGATTAAACTTTGAGAAAAAATAATCCAATCTAGCGCGTCAATCCATTTATAATAATTTATTTGCATTGTCCGAAGAAATTTATAACATCTGTAGTTAAACGAATAGTCATTCATTAAAAAATGCGTTCAACATTTTTACGGATAGTGGCCATATTGCCACCAACAAAAAGTATTCTATTCGCTGTACTTGGAATATTATTTCAATATTTTACTTAGTCAAAACCTTCTAAAGGTATCTGCCACTCTAATTTCTTTGGGCGGCTAAAAATGTACGATATTGATTTCGGAGTCACTTTTATGTAACAAAACCACAATTTTAGAGCACCGGCAGAAAATTCTTTTCAAATTCGTTGAAAATGCAACAAGTTGAAATGTTTTTCACTGTTTTTCAATATAATGAATGGTGTATTTGATGAAACATTCAAATTTTTTTTATAAATTTCTTCGAACAATGCAAGTAAATTATTATGAATAGATTGGAGTACTGGATTGGATTATTTTTTCTCAAAGTTTCGTTACTTAATTTTTTTTTGCTTGAGCAGTCGTCTTAACGTTTTGTCCGTATATTCCAGAAACTATAAAAGATAGAATGCTGACAACATAATAATATTTTAATAAGATCTAAAACTTTGTCGAATACATATCTCGACCTTAAAAAAAATAGTATTAGTTGTATTTTTTTAAAGAAAACATAACAGAGTTGTTGTAAGAAAAACTTTTTTCTAGTAAACGTGCCCATCTTCCAATGTATGGACAGCTTGTTGCAAATAGTAAGGATTATTCATACAGTATAATCCTTACTATTTGCAACAAGCTGTCCATATGTATTCGACAAAGTTTTAGATCTTTTTAAAATATTATTATGTTGTCAGCATTCTATCTTTTATAGTTTCTGGAATATACGGCATTTTTGTATGGAGACTCCTGAAAAATAATGATTTACTCGTAAAATTTTTGTATGTAAATTCTAGCGTTTGACAGGTCTTTAACGTGTTTCCAAATAGAAAAAAATGTTTGCAGAATACGTCAATCGCGAAAATCTACACATTAAATGTTACGAGTTAAACATTCATAGCAGTTTTCCAAAGAAATCATAAAAAAGTTGTTGTTATGAAAATTCTTTCACTGTAGAAGTGCCCTTCTTCCGAGGTATGGATGATTTGTTGGTGATTGTATGAGCAATTCATGTAAGTTTTGTTCAAAATTATTCAGAAAACATTTTGGGAAAAAATAATTTAAATTTTCAAAATAATATAGTTTCGCTGAAATTTATTTCTTTTAATTGGTTTGATGTTTTTGATTAAAAACTTCAATTATTTTCTACATTTCATTATTTAACCAATATTTTGTAGGTCTGATAGTTTTTGACTTGGGATTTTTCGAAAAAAGGTGAGATAAACTCAAACTCAAAAAACAAAACACTCATAATAAACCTACAGAAGGTTGATTAAAGAATGAAATGTAGAAAAATAATTTATGTTTTTATTAAAAAATATCGAACAAATTTTAAAAAAGGTCATTAAAAAAATATTTTGGAAATTTAAATTAATATTTCTCAACAATTATATGTTTTTTAAATTTTGAAAAAATATGTATGACTTTCCCATACGATTATCTACAAGTCATCCATATAACGGAAGAAGACAGGGAAAAAGTTTTCCTAACAACATTTTTTGCATATTTTCTTTTAAAAATTTGTATGAATGTTTAAATCATAACATTTTAGTGTGTAGATCATCGCAATTGACATATGCTGCAAACTTGTATTTAGAAACATATCAAAACAATTTACACACAAAAATTTTACGAGTAAAACATAATTTTTTCAGAAGTCTCCATACAAAAATACCGTATATTCCAAATATTATAAAAGATAGAAAGTTGACGTCTGACAAAAGCTCATACATTAACAAGATTTAAAACTCTGTCAGGGGGTCTTCGTAGCCGCATTGGTTGCGCGTTCGTTTACTAAGTGATCGATCGAGAGTTCAAAACACAGGACCCTTAAATGACCATTTTTGTGTTGCTATAGAAAAACTACGTCCACGCAACAATCATGAGCAATGGAGATCGATCCACGGTCGAAATAAGATCGATTAATCCATACAACTGCTCTGCTATGCAAAAAGCATCGGGCTGTTGTGCAATTTAATAACCCAACAATGATCACATAAACTGTCTCCGCTGTCCGATCTGCTGAACAATGGATGAACAGAAATAACACTCTTACGTCTGAATGGCCACTACTGTGTAATTTTCCATAATGTAATGGAACAGAAAAAATACTCCTACCCCTATATGGCTACTACTGTGAAATTTGCAATTTAGAAAAACCATTAAAACATTTTACATGTACACGATCAAAACCCGGCTTTGTTACAGTCAAAATGCTAATGAGCCTAAATAAATAAACAAATGGGTAAAAAAACTTTGTCGAATACACTGTATGCCTATCTAGACTTTAAACAAAATTAGGAATAGTTGTATTTTTTTTTCAAACGAAACATGAAATAGTTGTTGTTAGAAAACCTTTTTCCTTGTAAAAGTGTCCATCTTTCGATGTATGGTTGACTTTTTGGAAATTGTAAGGGCTATTCATATAATTTCTTTGCGAATTTCTGTTTTTAAAATATTTAGTTTTCAGTGTAATTTAAAAACAATTATTTTTAAGTGAGAATATAAACAATTTCTTACATTTGACCCTTTATCGAGAGTTTTTTACGGGTATTATGTTTTTTGTGATAGAAAACTTAAATAAAAATCATTTTAAAAGCCGTAAAAATCATTATTCATTTACCCAACATTTCTACCAGTTGTCGGAGACAATCAACAATTTATATTGAATAAAAAGTAGTTTTTGAGATACAGTAACGTCTCGATTATATCTCTCTCGAACTCATCACTGAAATTGCTTCACTTTTATCATGTTTTTCGAAAAATGAGAAATAACATGAAGAGTTCAATTCGTCATTTAATTATTGAACAAAAGATGAGATTAAAGCAGAAAAAAATATTTTTAAGCGTTCATGTAGCCTCTAGTCATCAGTTGTACTAACGAAAAATTTTCGTACTGTGCAATTCGTAGCGTATACCACGTATCTTTTTGAAAGTCCTGCATAACCATAAACAATTTTCGAGTAATGGATGATTTCAGAAAAAAAAATTTCAATTGTATGAAGGCCCACGATAGGACCGTTCAGCAGGTACAGAGTCTTTCAGATTAAACTCTCACACAAAAAAATCGAATAGCTCCTTATAAAAAAATGTTTCGCTCCGTCGATGGTAACACTGCATTCCCCGCTTTGGGACGATAATATTCGGATATTCTTTCAGTCTGGTCGGATGGTTTTTAGTGTTAAGATGTACAATTTACAAGAACGTGTATTTTTAGTGAAATCGTATCACTCGAGCAACCGAAGTCTTAATAAAAACTTTGTTCTTTTATGGTAAGAATTTCAACATTTCTCTTCGTCGATTACTTCCTCTGGGGTTAAAGAAGGACGGTTGCTATGTAAATAAGCCACAAAATTTGAAGGACTTTAAGAAAGAAATAACTCGGATTTTAACAGCATCGAAGTCGTAATGTTAGAGTTATGCATGAAGAATTTTGTTCATCGTTTGAAACGCGTTATCGGAACCCGTTCACATCGAAAATGTCCTAAAATAAGCTTTATTTTGTTTTTTAAATAAAAATCGGTTCACTTTTGTAGAAGTTATTAAAGTTTGTTGCGTGAGTGTTTAATCTGAAAGATATAATTTCGGTGAATCTGACTTATTATTCGAAACAACTACCAGACAAACATTAACTCATTTGTAGGAACCGGATAACATTCATGTCGTGTTCCAACGTTGTAATCATAATCTTTTATTGATTTTTATTGATTATTTGAGGACCGAAAAATTCTCTATGGTTCAAAGATACGTTACTCCCAGTGTACTACCTAATCTATCTATTTTGGATTCGTTTGTCAGTTTCTGACTCGAAAAAGACCACAACATTAGGCAGATTTCCTAATAGATAACTGCACTGCGCATTATTGTAGGGATTTTTGCTAATTGCTGATTTTACTGAATTTGGAATTTGCTGATGATGGACTGACATGAGACAAACAGACAAGCAGACAAACAGACAAACAGACAAGCAGACAAACAGACAAACAGACAAACAGACAAACAGACAAACAGACAAACAGACAAACAGACAAACAGACAAACAGACAAACAGACAAACAGACAAACAGACAAACAGACAAACAGACAAACAGACAAACAGACAAACAGACAAACAGACAAACAGACAAACAGACAAACAGACAAACAGACAAACAGACAAACAGACAAACAGACAAACAGACAAACAGACAAACAGACAAACAGACAAACAGACAAACAGACAAACAGACAAACAGACAAACAGACAAACAGACAAACAGACAAACAGACAAACAGACAAACAGACAAACAGACAAACAGACAAACAGACAAACAGACAAACAGACAAACAGACAAACAGACAAACAGACAAACAGACAAACAGACAAACAGACAAACAGACAAACAGACAAACAGACAAACAGACAAACAGACAAACAGACAAACAGACAAACAGACAAACAGACAAACAGACAAACAGACAAACAGACAAACAGACAAACAGACAAACAGACAAACAGACAAACAGACAAACAGACAAACAGACAAACAGACAAACAGACAAACAGATAAACAGACAAACAGACAAACAGACAAACAGATAAACAGACAAACAGACAAACAGACAAACAGATTACAGGGCAAGCTAAATAAAACCTATTAAAAATAGAAAAAACGAAATTCTGCTGTTCTTTTTCTCTATATTCTCAGAAGATACCTTATGAACCAAACAGTAATACCGGAGCTCGAGAAAGAATTTTTCACACAAAACACAGTAAAGCCAAATTATTAGTATAGTGAATGGCCAATCAGAAATGGATGAAGATACCGATGTTCGGAAAGATGAAGATGAAGATGAAAATGAATGGATATAGATTAGGGTGCCAATGAATGTATGAGAAAAAATCGACCCTAAAATTTCAAAAAAGTTACCCTATACAAAATGTTGACCACTTCGAAAAAACACCCTATGCCAAATATCAGCTCAATCGGACTTGAGGGAGAGTGACGCAAAGCGGTCAAAGTTTGAGTTTTTTGAAAATCGAAAAATCACCCAAGGGAGGAGTAAAGGAAATCGGGGTTATCGAAAAAAAAAGTTTGATGCCAAATGTCTTAAAATTGCATGAAACATCGAGATCTAGTGTCATTTCGAAAAAAAAATTGTCAAAAATCGTCACTCTGAGACATTTTTTTCGGAGTACGAGACGAAATGTATGGTTTTATGTGTCAATAAAAATAATTTCCCGATTTTTCATTCGGAACTTGTTGCGATATGTTGATTTGCACGATAATATACCCTTTGCAAAATATTAGCTCATTCGAACTTCATTTATTAGTGTTGCAGACGTTAAAATTTGAGTTTTTTGAAAACCAAAAAATCACTGTAAATCGGGGGTTTCAAATTTTGTTTGGGAGATTCACAGTTATTTAAAAAAAATGTTTTTTGTTTAAAATCGACTTTTCAGACGGAAAAACGACCGAGCGCCATAAAAAAATTTTTTTTTGACAAAATTTTTTTTCGAGATAACAGTAAATCTCGACAAGTAATGCAATTTTAAGACGTTTGACATTAATAAATTTTTTTGAAAACCCCGATTTTCGTCGATCTTTGGTTTTTTTTAAAAAAATGCTCCAATTGTTACGTCTGTGACACTAATAAATGAAGTTCGAATGAGTTAATATTTTGCAAAGGGTATATTATCGTGCAAATCAACATATCGCTGCAAGTTCCGAATGAAAAATCGAGATGACTATTTTTATTGGTACCCTAAACCATACGTTTCGTTTCGTATTCCGAAAAAAAACGAAAAGTCCCAGAGTGTGTTTGACAGAAATTTTTTTTCGAGATATCGACGTTTCATGCAATGTTAAGACATTTGGCATTTCTAAAAAAAATCGAAAACCCCGATTCCTTTTATTCCCCCTTGGGTGATATTTCGATTTTCAAAAAACTCAATCTTTGACCGTTTTGCGCCACTCTGTCTTAAGTCCGATTGAGCTAATATTTGGCATAGAGTGTTTTTTCGAGGTGGTGAACATTTTTTATGAGGTAACTTTTTGAAATTAGAGATGACCATTTTCATTGGCACCTAATAATAGATATTACCCATAAAAAGTTGCTCTGGAAAATGCGATCTGAAAACGCCAATACAGAGCAATCCACACATAACGGCAATTTCAAATTTGAGTGACACGACAGAATGGGCAGAACAAAGGACTCATATTTAGCTTATATACTTGCTTTGGAACAAATACGAGAAATTACTATGAGAAAAGCACTATATCTATCAATGATTTTGGTATATATTGTTATATTGTGTTGTTTTTCGTGTCCATGTAATGAATATATAATATTAAATCGTAACAATCGGAGAGAATATATCACATTTCCATTATATAACGCGGTTTTTTTAGCGTGATATAATCGAGATGTTACTGAATTCCATTTCAAAACCTTATTTTAATTTTTTTTCGTTAAATTTTTTTTTCAGTTTTTTCAGTATTTTTTCCAGTACTACAAAATTATAATCTGTAACTTTTCCACCATTTCGATCAATAACCTGTATTGGCGTTATAGAATATTTTCTACCATTTTTGAATAAGCCCTTTCAGAAATTAGCCGTGATCGAATTTAAAAAACACTTACCGTTAAATGGCACCGTACCTAGTGCCGAACAAGTTGGAAAAGTTTCAGGTGAATGAAAACTATGAAATTTAAAAATTCTTCGAGGATTCGTGTTGATTGATGGAATGCCTCAAATGCAACAGTTTTTGTGACAAATATTCTTGCAAAATTCGACAATGAGAGTTCCGAACTAAATCATTGTTTTCCTCAGTCAATAGTTGCGTTGTTTAGTTGCCAGTCTATTCATGAAGGAATGAGAAATCAAACGAAACACAGAGCATGTTACTGAATCCTGAAAACAGAATCCTACAAATTAAGAAAATTCGTAAAATTGGCATCTCTGTCTCGTGCTTGTTGGGCAAATTGCACAACTCAGCTAACGGATCCTTTATTCAGCTAACCTAGTGTTGTGATTCAAAACAAAAACCAAATAGTGCACTCAAAGCCCCGAGGACAACAAACGCAGTTTGTGCGGAAAAAAATAGGAAGTACGACCGTGTGTGTGTTTCACTACTGTGACGTACGAGTTTCCGTCACAATGTCAACGGGCTCTGTGAACGGTATGGTTCAGTGAAATTATACAAACGCGTAGTGCATAGTTTGCGTTGAAACAACGAAAAAACTTTCCCGTTCGCTTCCGGGGTGAAATTCCTGCGGTTGTTACATTTGCCAGACTATCGCTCCGAATCCGTGGTGACTGTTTCTAGCAGCGCGACCAACGTGGGTTGCCTAGGTTAATTTGTATCCATAGATGAGCAAATTTTAATTACACAATAGTGAAAATGTTGGATAAAGCAACATTGTATGTTGGAGTTTGTATACTACTGTTACACAGCAAAATAAAAGGTGAGTAGCGTTTCATTGTGGCACTGTAATATCTTATCATCCATACAAATGGGAAAATCATTTGCATTTCAATGGGGTTCTCAGTGAGCCATTTTAAAGTGTCTGTGATTATTTACACTTATCTCGCACTGCCGGCTGCGAATATGGTGAAAGGAATTTCATTTAATTAAACAGAGCATTCATCCCGCAACAAAAACCTATTCAGCCTACGATAATATTCTCTCACACATACACATAACACCATGACAGTATAACACCCCACCCCCACACACACATGGCACTGCGCCATCAACAACCATTCAAGATTCATTTGCTTCCAAGCAGCGGAAAAGCGCCATTACGTGGCATGGAGGGGACCCATTACCGCCTACAAAAGACGGCAGTGTAAAACCACTTTTTAACTTATTCAATTTCATTACAAACTTTACACACAGCTGGCTGCTCGATGTGATGTGTTTGGCCGGGTAAGAGCAAATTCTTTGTAAAAACGAGTTGAGCACGCTTGGCAGTGAGTGGGTCCCCCTTCTCCCCTTTCCGCGATATAACAGGACTGTCTATGGAGTCTTGGAAGCAATTAAAGCTGAATATGAGGTGCAGAAAATAGCTCGAATTAATTCACTTGGTAAAGCGATATGCCTTCTGTCAAAAAAAGTACCGGGAATTTATGGGAATGGGATGAGAATTGATTATTTAAAAATCTCGCTTGAAGGGAATGCGAAAATTGTTTTTGTCGCTAAGTTGGCATAACTATGGCACAACAACTTTAAACTGACGAGGAATTGAAGAAACAATATTAAGCTCTACGGTTTGGTGAAACTTTGCGTGAACGTTCTTTAAACGGAGTTGAACCTATTTTCATTTTGAATTATAGTGGCTTGCACGGAAAAGGTTCCAGTCTCTTTACATGGAAAAATTAGAACACAACTTATGATTTTTTCACAAAGAAGGTCTGGTGCTTCAAAGATATTGGTGTTTGTAACGGGTATCAACTAAAATTCAAATCAATTTTTTTTCTCGAGTTGTCAAAAAAGACACACATACTTGCAGAAGATCTGATTCATCGAAAATAAAGATACATTGTCCATTGTTGAAAAAAAAAATTGTGAAGTGGGTAAAGCGAAGTTTGCAAAGTTAACGCAAATGAATCTCTTGATTCTATAAACCAACCATTTGCAATTCGTGGCTCTCCAATAATTTTTGTACACCAAGGAGCCCAAAATCCCGAGGAAATATTCGAGTGGACGAAAACAGAGGTAGATTTGTCATCGAAAACAAAAAAAAACCGGAATATTTTTTTATCAACCAGCGTCATTAGGTTTTCAGCATGGAGTTTTTTTTGACACTGTGTATTCCTTGGCTCTTATCATCTTTCCGCACTTCATTCTGACTCTTTTTAAAGTTTTTGCAGATGTACTGGTGGGAATAGTTGCCATCTCTTCGGCTCAATGAATCCTTGCTGTTGAAGGCAGGAGAAAGAGGACGAAGTTCTTTTGCGTCCATAATTTTGGCTGGTCTTCTACTACCTTGCGAGTAGTTATTATGGATCTAAGGATATGGTATACAGTCAAAGCCACAACATTTCCGCTTTTTAAATGTTGTACGTGTTGCCACACGTACAGATTTATCTGGAATGGTACAGATTTTTTCGTTATTTTTAGTACAGATTCTGTACGGTACAGAGTACAGATTTTCGTCAAACAGTACAAATTGGTACAGATTTTTTCCATTTGTGAAATTTCTTACATTTAAACAAAGCACCATTGAGGTACATGACGACTTTTACGCCGCAGTATCGCTAGGGGCTGCTGATCATAAAAACATTTACAATTGATCAGTTTCATTAGGATGAAATTCCTTCCAAGGATCGTCTAAAAGGATTCGCGTCGGATGGTACGACGTATGTTTTGCCCCAGATCAACAGATTGAATAGTTTGTTCCAGGTTGAAAAACCTGAATTCACGATACCACATGAAGAGCTGAAAGATTTTTAATTGATCATTCTCACTAATATCTGCGAGGAATCTCACGTTGTTTCAATGTCCAATACTATTAAATATGAAGATCATTTGAAAAGCGACAAGAATTTTAGGTTGGAATAGGTGGTTCGACTGTAATACGTTTCTATAGATTCCTTTTTCGGATTCGTCATGTTTTTGGGCTGGTTGTCCAGCGTCATTAAGTCCCTTTTTTCTGCATAGTACAGTTTAAGAGTGTTCTTAATGATCTCCCACTCAACGAAGGGAGAGGACATCGATGAAGACACCGCTCATTTCCTCTTTAATTTCCCTTCTAACTGTTTCAATTGTCGGAGAGTAGAAAGTCTCCCTACCATACCCAAAAATTTCTAGGTGTAGTGAGGTGTAGTATTTTCTGAAACATGCGGTGTGGAAGAAATGATCGGGATTTATATATATATATATATATATATATATATATATATATATAAATGGATTTCTGTCTGTCTATCTGATTCTTATGGACTCGGAAAGTACTGAACCGATCAACATGAAAATTGGTATGGAGGAGTTTTGGGGGCCAGGGAAGGTTTTTGTGATAGTTTGAGACCCCTCTCTCTAAACTATGTTTCAGAGCACTAGCTCGAGTTTTCCGACGTTTTTCACTATACAGTGCGACATCAGATGAAAATTTAATATCTTGTGAGTAATCGATTAGAGTTTGGTTGATATTATTTGATGGGAAGTATGCGAAAAGGATCATTTTCTTCACAATGTTTCGCAAAATTATTGATTTTCGGGCGAGGGGTGAGGAAGAGAGATGAAAGGAATGAGCGCCATTGTGGCAGCCATTTATGGCTTCCTTCCACCTTCACCTTAATGTAATTGTTTGGGACTGGTTCTTTGGGTGCTGGACAGTATCCTCAATAATTTTCTCCACAGCCAAGAATTCCGGTAATATTTATTATACATTCACAATAACTGGACTTATACAAAACAATATATAAATTTACAATAATGGCAACCTTTTGCCTTAGCGGCTGGGAACATTATAATAATTTTACAACATAAAAAGGTTTTGGACTTTCACATACATTATTATACATCCGTTTCGCTCATTTAGCCGATGTTTTCTCAATATTGTGTACTAGAAGGTAGGCCTACGCAGATTGCGAGGGGCAAATCGATTCCTGATCACAACAATGCCTTCTAGTACCTTCTTCTAGTAACGAACATCCTCCCCCACTCTGAAATTCTACGAATTCCTGAAAATAGAGAATCAAATCCTCTCGAACAACCTGTGGAAGATGTCCTACTTCGCTCATTTGAGTCAATTTTACAAATATTATATATATTCTACATTGTGCCGACCAGAATTAGGAAAAATACTTGTAATCCGACCTTTCTAACTTGATTTCACCTATCACTTTCATTTTTTGTTGATTATTATCATTTGCTTTCGTTTAGTTTCAATTCGATTTTGTTATGGTTCATTTCCTCAAAACGTTTCATTGTCTTCCGTTTGTCCTTAAGTTCCTCCTGATGCACGCTAACATATTTGAGCAATCTCCCATCTTGGTATTGAAGACCTTGAAGACGACGGAATGCATTGTCCCTTGACTCGCTCATCCTTCCCAGGTCTTCATTTTCAGGCAGATGCAGGCGTTTTACTGTATGACCCTTCCTAGTCGCGTTACGTTTAATTTGAGGAACGGAATTCTGTTTTCCTACAATTCCCGTTACCACCGATGCGCAATACGATGTTGTATTGGATATAGACGCAATGGAATTCTGAGACGCTTCAACAGGATTTGGAGTTCGCAATGATTCATTGAATTTTATCGGCGACACAGTCCTTCTATGAAATACTCTATTGCCTTGAGAACTTTCATCGCTAAAACAGACTAAAGTATGGTGCTTTCCTTTACAAATTCGGCACCGGAAACAGGACAAACAATCGACCGCTTGGTGACCTCGTTTGAAGCAGTTGCGGCACAATGAACGATCGCGGAGAAGTTTGTCACGTGTGCATATCGTCATGCGCTTGAACTTCGGACACTGGTATAGAAAATGCCTGTCCGAACAGGCTACACACCGGAGCTCAATAGTCTTAACTGGAGAGTAGTACGGTTGCGTAAATGTTTGCTTCCTTCTCGGTGGATATAGTGTTTCCGTCCTAGTTTCAGTTACTCTTGATGATAGTGAACTGAGGACCCGAATTCGCCGCTGCAGGAAATCAACCATGTCCTTTATGGTATCCTGTTCTTTCATCGCGGAATACTCTTCCCAGCCTCTTCGGGTCGCTGGGTCCAACCTGGAACCTAAGATGTCCAACAATAGCAGATCTTTATACTCTGCCGATTCAACCAATTGATCCAATGTATGGAGGCTACGCTCAAAACCCTCCAACAACGCTTGCAGTTGTATCTCAGACTCTTTCTCTAGGGTTGGCATTTCGAACAATGCCTGAATCTGTCTCCGTTTAAGCAATTTGCTGTCGTTGTAACGTTTCATCAACGTATCCCATGCTATCTGGTAGTTCCCTGATTGCAAGCGGATCCACAAGCGCCTTCGCCTCTCCTACTAAGCAGCCCTTGAGATAGTGTAATTTCTCAACCTCTGGTAAATCGGTCTTATTGAGTATCAACGACAGGTATAGGTCTCTAAAACTCAACCACTCATCAATATTGCCATCGAAAGTTTGCAATTTGATTTGTGGGAGTCGAACGTGTTCTATAGTTGATTGTTGCATCACATCGGGCCCTTGGGTAGTTGTATTCGTACCAGATAAATCTTCCAATTCCTTAAACTTCTCGAGTAATATGGATTTCGCCTCATAATACCGATTACCAAAATCGGAACGTTGCTTGGAGTAAGAATCATTTTCCGCGGTGTAGTCGTCGTGCATTTCGATGTCGATAATGGCTTCATTAACCTTCTCCCATAATTCCTCGAGTTTCCCCAACCGTACCGAAACACGAGTTGCAATTGTTTCTTCCTCTACAGTGTCCACAAATCGACAGATATCGTCAAATATCTCTTGAAGAGACCTCAACCTTGTTTGTAGTGCTTTCAGCGATGTATTTCTCATTGTTGCTGGCATCTTGAACGCTCGATTTTTCGTTGGTATGTAAGCAAAACAATGTATGTAGTATCGATAGTAAGGTCCAACTCCGGCTGGACTTATAGTGTGCTAACTGACCTGACCAAAATGTACTAATATTGAATTTCCAATAACAGTGTGCCGGTTTAGTCTCGTGTTCACAAACTGTTGCTCCTTAATAGTGGGTTTTGTAATAGAGAAATATGCGGGCCCCTCGTATTACATGTACCACAAA
This sequence comes from Toxorhynchites rutilus septentrionalis, assembly GCF_029784135.1. NCBI lineage: Eukaryota > Metazoa > Arthropoda > Insecta > Diptera > Culicidae > Toxorhynchites > Toxorhynchites rutilus. Next base: position 283,621,239 of record NC_073745.1, read on the forward strand.
ATCAAAATAAACATTTCGTAGTTGCATCAACACAAGCGTTCGAAGAGGAATTGGTGAAATGTGTAGAACCAAAACAATCTCCAGCTTCGACTGGACATATACCGTTCTTAATATTTACCCGGACAAATGTTTACGTAGCCGTAAAATTTATGGTTGTATAAGCGAAAATAATCCGGTGTGTGCAGACAATTCCGTGACTTTCGAATTGTAGTGTTGTGTTATTTTCCGTTGGTGATGTTGTGTAGGTTTTGTTTATGTCACTTTGGGTGTACCGGCAGCTCAATGCAGTTCGTTAATTCCGTTGTGGTTCAATCACAAATAATAGGGAATATATGTGTAGTATACATAAGAGTTTTCCAGCGATGGCTGGACATAAACTATTGTGTAATTTACTTGGACGAACCAGGAAACCTTGCCTGGGTTTGGTTGTAGCGAACCGTTTAGTGTTGCAAAGTATTGGTATGTATAAACTTAGCAGTTGTTTCTGTTTGTTGTGCTATTGGCCCAGTGTTCTTCCACATCGAAATTTATGTTGTTGATGTATAGCGATGAATTTTGACGTGGGACTACGTCTAACCGGAGTATATGGGGGGTAAAATGAAAACTTAAACACAGAACATGCAGGAAAAAAAGAAAGATTCGAATGCTTATAACTCGAACATTTCATACTGGATCGGAAAGATGTTTGCATCAATTGATAGGCAATATTTCTACGCTTCTATCGCAATTAATAAAATGTTATTTCTCATTAGATAAACAATTGAATAATTGTAAAATGTTAAGCGTTATCTAAACGCCCTAACTGCCTCGTTTTGATCGGCCCGATTTACGGTTTCCCCAACACAGCCATCAAAACCAAGCAGCATTGGAGATATCGGCATTGCAAACACATGAAAGTTGGGGGTAATTTTGTTCCCGCTGAGTGTGTTTCCCTAACACAGACTTCAAATGTATGGAGCGTAGAGAAAATGGCATTGCAAATACATGCAGGTCGGGGACAATTGTGTTCCAACTGAAATATGTTTCCCCAACACAGACTTCAGAACCAAGATGTCTGGGGAAATCGGCTTTGCAAACGAATGCAAGTTGTGAGTACTTTTGTGCTCGCTTGCCTTTGTGCAAACTAGAAAATGTTTCCTTAACACGGTCTCCTAAACTTAGGAACCTGGGAAAATCGTGCAGACACTAGAGGCGAATGAACTTTCAAGTTTAAATCCTCTATAGTATATAAAAAGAAGTTGAAGTTGTTGATTCATGCAAGTCGGGGGTACTTTTTAGCACTCCAAAGAGTGTTTTCCTAAAAGCGAGTACGAACACAACGCTTTGGCTCGGTTATTCAAAATTGCAAGATCGCATATGCCTTCAAATCTTCTGCTCACTGAATTTCTTCGCATATCATTTGATGATTAGGCAAAATGTTGATAACCATTTGCTGCGATAACGCCTATTGATTAAACAATATGCGTTCGATGCACATGTCAAAATCGAAACTGAGTACCTGAAGTTTATCAAGTCGAGCAAATTCACTGTTCGAGAAGTACATACACTTGAGAGATGCAAACTTCAGAAGAAAACGTAAAATAAAATAATCGTTTCATAATTCTTCCGTTCACATATTTTGTCTTAGGCATCATACCGAACGTAAAAGGACTGCCATTAAATTTACTTGTAACGAAGAACATAATATATCACAATGCATGAATTGGCCTTACATGGCATTATACAATCTGTTTACTCACAAAGCAAATATATTGAAGTCAATTGAATTCGGAAATTGTTTCATTCAATTAAAAATTCAATCAATCAAACGAATGATTGCTAAGCTAAGGTAGTCCCACGTCAACCTTGCGGTTATATCATAGATATAATCCACCCATTTTTTGTTTACTCCCGAACATGCAACAGAAATAGATTATGGGTGTAGGATCTTGATAGTCCAACAGCGGCTGGACATATATTTGTGTATTTTACCTGGACAAACCAGGTTTTCCTTCCTGGATTTGGTTGGAAGGAGATGCTTGGTGTTGAGATATAGTAGTGTGTGCAGTTATTTGTGTTTGCTATACTGTTATTCCTCTCCAATATGTATGTTGTTGATGTGTTGCATTGATGATGATTTTGTTGTGTGCTTATTTCGCACAATTGCGATCCAACATGCAAATGGACAAACCAGTAATCCTTGCGTAGTGTTGCGACTCAGCAGTGGTTTTCCCGGATAAACCCAGTATCGTTGAACGTTGAATCGTCTAATGTTGTTCCTCATCAATGTTGATGTATTAGTGATGCAGTGATGTTTGTTTACTCCCGATTGTGTAGTCCAACATAATATGAAAACAAATAGTGGGTGTAGGATTCTGAGAGCCCAGCAGCGGCTGAACATATATTAATTGGGTTTTACCTGGACAAACCAGGGCAGATTGCCCAAGAGTGAATCCTCCAAAATATAAGCGGGACAATTGAACAATATGTGAGCTTTAGTGATTCATTCGGGGAAGTGAACAATGAGCGATTGTTGAGATGCTGACGATTGCAATTTTCATGTAACGGCGGTTAAGTGGAATTATTCTAAGGTATTTTCCTTGGTTGCTGGGAATCTTTTATTTTTTTTGTTCGTGAATGTTTCCTTTTTCTTCCTATGATCGTTTTCCCTTTCATCCGGTTCGAAGGACCATTATGTTTGGGACTGGTTCTTTGGGTGCTGGACAGTATCCTCAATAATTTTCTCCACAGCCAAGAATTCCGGTAATATTTATTTTACATTCACAATAACTGGACTTATACAAAACAATATATAAATTTACAATAATGGCAACCTTTTGCCTTAGCGGCTGGGAACATAATAATAATTTTACAACATAAAAAGGTTTTGGACTTTCACATACATTATTATACATCCGTTTCGCTCATTTAGCCGATGTTTTCTCAATATTGTGTACTAGAAGGTAGGCCTACACAGATTGTGAGGGGCAAATCGATTCCTGATCACAACAATGCCTTCTAGTACCTTCTTCTAGTAACGAACAGTAATAAATCGGGATGACAAAACATGAGCTAAAAAGGCGCCAGAGACGAATCGGGAGGTTCGAAAGGCTTTTAACTTGTAACTTCAATGATGAACTTGTACCAGGGATTGCACACTTTAGAGCAGGGATTCTCAAACTGTAATATATGCTATAATCCCGTCTGCTGCATAGGCTCCAATTTTCGAATTTTGTAATCGGGCATTACTAATACGCGGAATACTAACACTAGCTTAAGGGTGAGCTCATCTGAGAGAATATTCAATAAACTACTTCACTTGCATTACGGCCGGTTAAACGACAAGACGTTTTTATTCATTGTCACGGATATCACACAAACTATTTTGGGCAAAAGACCCCTTTTCCAGAAGGAAGTGATACCACAGACCCCTATAGCCAAACTTCTTCAATCATACGAAATACTCAACAATTGAAAAACTTTGCTGTTGATTTACCCTTTAGAAGGCCGTGGAAACTAGGCGACTCAAACTTTAGAGATCATAAACCTTTGATAAATAATAAACTATCGAAGCAGTTGTAAAAAATGGTGGCAATATAGTTGTCACTGCCCGTTAACTCCAAAAACGCTGTCGCACCTCTCACTTTATTGCCCCTTTGGTTATGCAAAAATTAGAACAATATTTCTCGAGCAGCGAAAAAGCATATATTTTAGTCATTTTCATAATTTTAATTTTTCATCAAATACACCATTTGTGTTGTGAAAAGAACTGCATGAGCTTACATAGAATGATTACAGTGAAAAACTTATCAACTTGTTGCATTTTGAATGAATTTAATCAAACATAAAACTACATAAAACGACTCGCGAATTAATATCGTAAATTTTTAACAGAAATTGTAGTATAGCCAGATACCTTTAGAAGTCTTCGGTTAAGCAAAATATTGAAATAATATTCCAAGTGCGACAAAAAAAAATTTTTTGTAGGTGGCAATATAGTTGCCTTAGAAATGGTTCAGTGACTTTACATCATTTTCTCAACGAAATTCAACAAAATAAATACACATTAAATTCGGTGAAGATCAAGTGTAATTAACAATTATTAATTCAAATTACTCACGAATACAAAGCGCTTGCTTAAGCTTGCTTAAGTAGACAATTATTTTTTTTTAAATATCGTCGAATTTTGATTTCTTCAATTACGTTCACGCATTTCTGATGTTAAATATGCACCTTGCATAGGCAGGCCTGGCGTCGAAATTGTCGATAAAATCACAGAAAAACCCGAAGTTTATCGTCATGATATTGGTCGTTGCATCGCTCGGGAGCTAATTATCGACCATGAACCAGCTTTAAACCATTTGTGCAGTGCTGGATTCACAAAGATGCTCGGTGTTTGGGTGCCACCTCAATTAGCACCAAAAATACGATAGATCGAATTTCCATCTGTGATGTCTTGGCCACACGGAATAAAATTGACCCATTTCATAAACGGAAAGTGACTGAGGATAAAAAAAAGGGTCACATACGACGATATTGTGCGAAAAAGACCGTGACAAAGAATGATGAGGCAGCTCAAACGGTGGCCAAACCAGGACTAACGGTCAGGAAGGATTTACTGTGCATTTGGTGGGACTTGAAGAGAATACTTTTTGAGTGTCTCTCTCAAAGAAGTCTTGGTTCTTATTGACGAAAAACTATAGTGATCGATTTTCACTATCTTCTCTTGATCCCAATTTATTATCACTCAAGAATTTTTGAAACACGAGAAAAAGGTGGTAATCGCTTGGTGCCAGGTTCATTACCTTTACCTTTAAAATGACAACAAAATATACATCAAAACGAAGCATATTTGACCCAAACCGGGCAATCCTAAATATCTCAAATAAAGTTTTGAATTTTACGCAGAAATAATGGATTACTTTTTCCCCAACCTAATATATTCTACTAAAATATTAGACATTCTTATAACAAGTTGATTCCCGTGATACAACTTAGACATTTTGAGACATCGTCGACCCACAAAATCAGTTTTCGTTTATGTCGACCTTTGGGAAACCGAGATCGACCCCAAGGGGTCGATATAGAACACTTTGAGAAACCCTACTTTAGAGCTTCAATCGGTGTAGAAATTTCAGCTGTTTAGTTTTTATTTACCGTTTGAAATTCGTTCGGATGTTTAGATTTCAAATGATAACCCAAAGCATAGCTGAAATAGGGGTAGTGAGGGTAAAGTGGTCAGTTGCTTGTTTGGTAAAAATTATTGATAGTTGATGCCGTGTTAATAAATAGTACCTATATGTTCGAAGAATTTCATACTTTGGTATAACTGTCGATTGTCAAAATATAAATAAAATCATAAATCGATCCCTCGGTAGCCATACGGCGCATTTTGGCGCATCGTATTTAAGGAATTTTTCGGAAAATTTATTTCATTCGTTCTGATATCTTCGACAAACAATCGGTTTAGTTTGGACGACTGTTTACATATTCTAGGAGAGGTGAACAGGTATTTTGTTTAAATTCATCGATAAATTCGCATAGAAATTACTCTGTTATTGGGGGCAAAACGGTCAGTTGTGGATAACTTCTTGCATTGTTCTTTTAACTAACTTGATAGATTTTTATCATATGCTGCTATCGAAGAGGTCACTTGTTGCTGACATTATCAAAGGAGTTCCGATAGATGATAGTGTTTGACCCTAGGACCCTCAACCGAAATTCGAATTGCGATTCGGTACCTTTGCACGAACACTTCTCCATTCCAAAGTACCACGCTATTCACCATTTATAAACTTCCAATATCATTTGCTAAATAATTTTGAAAATTATGACGATGTAGTCATGAACCCAGAATATTTTCCTTAATAATTGTGATTTATCGGTAACATTTTCTTAAATCACTTTGGCGTTTCGTTGGTTTCGAATGGTACATTGAAACCCACGCAAAAGTAGGATCTACGCTCCAAAAGTGGACACGAGCTTACTGCCATTACTCGTCACGGAACTAGGGGGCGCAAAGTTGAAAAGTCATTATCCGACGGCCTTCAGTAGGCAACCAACACGTGGGCGCTAAGTATCGCCACGTTTAAACAATTTCCCTCTGATCGGTGGCGAACATTTTCGTTTATTGTACAACCTTATTAAAAAGTGGTTCATCGAGACGGGAGAGGGGTAAGGAAATAGCGAATTTTGACAAAGTAGGGAGAGAAAAAAACATCCTCGGTGCGACATTTCGTAAACTTTGTGGGGAGCGTGTGGCGGGGGAAAATGATACCGACGGAACGTCGTTTCCGTTTCCAGCGGTGTTGATTTTCGCGACCGCCGCGAAGAAATTGATAGGACAGAGGAGATTTGAATTAATGAGAGTTTGCGATAAGTTATAAATAAAGAATTATCAATTTCACCACCCGAAATTTGTTGCTGATGACGGGCAAAAGTTTGCGGGCCAACATTTCGCTGTCTAAGAAGGTGCCTGAGGAGGGGGGGAAGCGAAAGCGCAAGTAAATTCCAGGAAGATGAACTCTTAATCGTGCCAAGTCATAGATTGATATCGCTCCCGTATCGGCAGGGCTCAAAATGCGGATATTCTGGGTTCGCTTGGGTGGAACTGAAAACGGAAATAATATATTTCATACAGCGTGTTGAATTTATTACCTCACCATACTCTGTAGTAAAACGGAAACTTTTGCCCCACATTTTGCTGCTAATGGTTTGATTTATGGTGTGTTTAGAATGGTATTTCTCCAACGAAGTAAAACAATTTATTAATTTTATTCGTTTGCATAATTGGATTGCTTGTTTGAAGTGGTGTAAATGATGTGCGAAATGCTAGATATGAATAAACATGATATGTCAACTCAGTCGAGGTGAATAATTAAATTGTATCTTTATCGATAACACAAGGGTGGCATACAGTACCTTACTGACGTTGTTTGTTGATATATCCCATTATTGGGAAATACCTTTGTCCACCGTCTACAATACGGATTTTCACTTGATGATCAAATTTCCCATACTTACAGGCATCATTACTTTGTTACTAACAGCACACCCTGGAGGAGGAAACAAAACGCCCTTTGATAATCGAGAGCCCTGAAAACGACCTCTCCCCTACTCGTCGGGAGCATCTCGATAGCGATGGGGAAGTTTGTTAGCACCAACAAAACAGAACAAACAAACGAACCGAAGCGGCATTCCTGTCTTCCGGTGTATAATCAAGCGTGAAAGCAAATTTGCATTTAAATGCAATTGCTTCAGCCTTTCGTCGACTTAAAAGTGGGTTTCGGTTTGCGCCGGGAAATGATGACCTTTTTGGGATAGCGCCAGTCAAGCTCCTTATTTCATCGGAGCTTGTCAGGTTAACTTTGCACACGGGTGGGAAAATTGGTGCTCTGAAATAATACCCCAAGCGCGGCTGGAATAAAATTTTATTCAAATACAATTCTTCTCCAAGAAGGAAGTCAAAATGCGCTCAAATTATGCATGGCGGAAGTAGGGTAAGTTGGGATGATTTGGTCATACGGGGTGATTTGGACCTCCCCTTGTATCTCAAAAAGTACGGCTCAACTTCTATTTTTAATAACGTCATCTCCTTCTATTGTTGAACCCTATGTACTTAACGTAAAAAAAATGTTGTAACATTTAACAGGTGGAGGGAAATGGTAGTATGAACACAGCAAGCACTTTGATTGTCAGAAAATGTGAGTTTTGCGATCGTGGTTTTAAGGCTTATTCCACTGATTAAACAAACTTTTCGTGCATCGTGCATCGTGCATCGTGCAGTAAAGTTCTGTTCGCCTACAGAAAAGGAACAATTTGATGCAGCGAAACTGTAAGTTTGATAACAATAAATGAAATGAATTGCATTTTAATTTTTGCATGTTGTGTGGGGTGACATGGATACGTTTGGTCCTACAGTTTTTCTATGATCTAATTGATTCGAGATGCCGCTGAATTACAAAAAAAAAAGATGTATCGACAACGTTGGAAGAGGAAAGAGCTTGAAAGAGCAACATAGGCCATCAAGAACGGATTTTCTCTGACCAAGCATCGAAAGTGTTTGAAAATGCTCGAACAACAGTGAAAAGGTCCATGCAGAAATCGAAATGGATTCAATGCAATTTTTCTGGTCTGGAATCTGATCAAAACACCTGGTATCGATCCCAGAACACTGTTACTAGGAAGGCAGCGAAAATGGTCATGTCAAATTTCAAAAACCGACCATGTACATTTTGTTTATTGACCCAAAAAATGACCTGAAAAAAAAATGATGCCAGCTTAATTGGACATGATTTAGGGGTGCCTCAAAACGCTCAAATTTTTGATTTTTTTATCCTCGAAAATCCTCCAAGGAGTGAGTAAAGTAAATTTAGAAAATCGATTTTTTTCGATGCCAAATGACTTAAAAATGCATAAAACCTCGAGATCTGATGTTATCTTTCAAAAAATCTTGGCCGAAAATCGACTTTTTGGGACTTAGCCTGAGTGGCCAAAAAATCAAAACTTTGTGTGCTTTGAGGCACCCCTAAATCTTGTCCGATTGAGCTGAAATTTTGCACAGGTAATTTTTTTGAGCCAATAAACAAAATGTACATGGTCGGTTTTCGAAATTCGATGATGATTTTTTTCCATACATCAATTGCCACCCTACTGTTACTGGTTGTAATATTAGGCTGTCAAAAAAGTCCTGCGGTATTTTTTTTGAATTTTCATTTGTTCATAAAATTAGTTACAATCATCTGTTTTAAGTCAAATATGCGCCGTTTTGTTCGATGACTTGTTCCCAACGAGATGCCAACTTCATAATACCCCATAATACCGAGCTCCCGGAGCTTCTGGCGCGTCACCAAAGAAGTGTGTGGCCTGGCGTTGTCCTGATGGAAGACAATGCGGCCTCTGTTTATCAAATATGGCCTCTTCTTCATGAGTGCTACCTTCAAGCGGTCCAGTTGTTGGCAGTACAGGTCCGAATTGAGCGTTTGGCCATAGGGAAGCAGCTCATAATAGATTATTCCTTGACAATCCCACCATAAATAAACGCTCATCTTATTTCCATCTTATTTCCTTATATTGATAAACGCTCATCTTATTTCCTAAAAAGAATAAGACATCTATTGAGTGTTTTGGTCGAAAAATTATTCAAGATTACCTTAGCATGATTCCCTCTCATTGCTCGATCCCGGGGAATGAGAAAGCGGACTCGCTAGCTAAGGTGGGCGCTTCAGAAGGCACACTGTTTGAAAGGCAAATTGCCTATAATGAATTTTTTCACATTCCTCGTCAGGACACACTCGTTAGTTGGCAGCGCATGTGGAGTGAAGATGAGTTCGGTCGTTGGTTACACACGATTATCCCTAAGGTTTCGACGAAAGCTTGGTTTAAGGGATTGAATGTCGGTCGTGATTTCATTCGCGTGATATCTCGGCTTATGTCCAATCACTACAACATAAACGCGCATCTCTATCGCATTGGGCTCGCAGCAAACAATCTTTGTGATTGTGGCGATGGCTACCACGACATCGAGCATATTGTCTGGTCGTGTATCCGGTTCCATGCTGCTCGCTCTCAGCTCTCTAGAGCACTGAGAGCAAAAGGCAGACAATCGGATATCCCCGTCCGGGATATCTTAGGTAGCCGTGATCCTGATCTTCTGCTTCATCTATACCTGTTGCTCAGAAACGCCGATGTCAACGTTTAATGATGTTTCCTTCGTTGTGTCCCTGTTTCGTATCCCTCCTATCCGATCTATAAACTTTTACTTAGTCGCGGCAATACATACACACACTCTTTACAGATGCACGGGCCGAAGGTTGTGCAGTCCACTGATCATTCAACAAGAGCCAAAGGTTGTACCGCTTATGACAACTCTACACGAGCTGATGATTGCGCCGGCTAGTGACCATTCTATCCTGGATTCCTCGAGAAGACGCACCACGCTAGATATGGGGTACAGACTAGGGGGGCGTTGCTGATTAATGGTCAGCTGCATCCCAATAGGAAGTATCCCGTGTCGGGCACAGGTGCAGATCATTGAAGACAGCAACATCACAATTACGAAAACACTTGTAATACTAACCTCGAGCCAACCGCGAGTAATCGGTTACATATTACTAACATAGTTATTAGGCAAACATTGTCGAAATATTGAACTCCCGGCCCCGTCAGGTTGACGCCATATGAGCCTTAATAAAAATATATATTTTGGATAAAAAAAAAAAAATCCCACCAAACACACAGCAGAACCTTCCTGGCCGTTAATGAGGGCTTGTCCACCGTCTGAGCCGCTTCAGCGGGCTTCGACCACGACCGTTTGTGCTTCACGTTGTCGTAAGTGACCCACTTTTCATCGCCAGTCACCATCCGCTTCAGAAACGGGTCGGTTTTGTTGCGATTCAGCAGCGATTCACATGCGTCGATACGGTCAAAGATGTTTTTTTGCGTCAACGTGTGTGGCACCCATACATCGAGCTTCTTTGTGAATCCAAGCTTCTTCAAATGGTTAATAACGGTTTGATGACTTATCCCCAGCTCTTGGACGATGCTACGGCTGCTACTATGCCGGTCTTTCTCGGCTAATTCAGCGATTTTGTCGCAATTTTCGACGACAGGCCTTCCGGAGCGTGGCGCATCTTCGACGACCTCTACACCAGAACGAAAACGTTGAAACCATCGTTGTGCGGTGGAAATGGAAACTGTATCGGGTCCATAAACTGCACAAATTTTATTGGCAGCTTGAGATGCATTTTTGCCTTTGTCATAGTAGTACTGTAAAATATGTCGGATTTTCTCTTTATTTTGCTCCATATTTACGACACTATAACTCACGAACGACTTAACCAAACAAAACACTGTCAAGGACTATATAATACCTTTCCAACAAGCTATAGTATGACTCGATACAATAAATACAACTAGAACTACGCGCTTACAACGACACCTCGCGGAAATACCGCAGGACTTTTTTGACAGCCTAATATTATCTTGAATTACTTTATATAAACATAAGTATGTTTTTTTTCGATGAAAAACACACATCAATATGAGTATCAAACGAAAGGGCTTGACTAGTAGAACACAGTTATTTATGAAACATGCAAATCTAAGATGGCGGCCACTACAAAATGGCGGATTTCATATTTTCTCAGAACCCCATCAATATGGGTATCAAATGAAAGGGCTTGGCTAGTATAACACAGTTATTTATGAAAAATGCAAATCCAAAATTGCCGTCACCGCAAGATGGTGCCATATATATTTTTTTCACAACCCCATCAATATGGGTATCAAATGAAAGGGCTTGACTAGTAGAATACAGTTATTTATGAAAAAATCAAATCCAAAATGGCAACCACCACAAAATGGCGCCATATATATTTTTTTCAGAACCCCATCAATATGGGTTTCAAATGAAAGGGCTTGAGTAGTAGAATACAGTTATTTATGAAAAATGTTTAAAAATGTATCAAAAGAAAGTTCTCGTTCTCGAACATAGCAGATAATGAAAATCAAGATCCAATTTCAAGATGGTCGCAGTCTCCAAACAACTAATTACTTTTTGAATGGTTTCATTCAGCTTGACCTGTTTCTATGTATGTTTGAATGTTTGTTGGGTTGTCCTACAATAATAGAAAATTGACCCCGTTCCTGTTGAATGATTGATCTGAAATTTGGAACATACATTTAATTCTACTGTCATCATAAAATTGCGTATTTCATGATCTTGAAAAATTCAATTTGGACGCCGCAAAAAAAAATGACTGAATGGGTTGATTTGGAGAATACACTACACTATGAACAACATTAGTTCGAAAAGGTCACCGCCACAAAATGGTCGAATATGTATTTTTTGCCATCCCCTCAATATTGGTATCAAAAGAAATGATTTGACTAATAGAATACAGTACTGGTCGATTATATGTGATTCGATTATATACAATTTTGGACTCGATTATATACAATTTTGGACTCGATTATATTCAGTTTGGAAAAAAATATTTTTTTTATATTTTAAATATGGCTTATTTCATGAAGAAATGTAACCTTTCAAAGTTAAGGTGAAGTTTAAGTGGCTATTACATGTACAGTGGGGTAAAAATCGTGATTTTTGAAGATTTTGCTTGAATTTTCACCAGGAATTGTTTATATCGATATTGCAGCCAAATTAAGAAAGATAGAAGTTGTGCGTCAAAGAAAAAATTATGGAGCGGGTGAAGAACTTCATTTTAATTGATAGTAACAATCTAGTTTAATATAAATTTTAGGATAAAATTAATAATAACACATTAAAAATTATTAACTTCCAAGTGTTTCACTTGTAAGGGGGATCCTGCTCGGGTCTTCAAAATCTCCGACTTTCGCGCCAGAGGACCACGGCCCTCTGTCGGGATTCAAAGTTATGGTTGCCCGGACTAGCGTTTTCGCTTGGCCACGCGACAGTATCCACCTTCAATTGACCTTTCAACCAACTTACCAACCAAATTACAATCGATCCGAAATTTTCGATTTCGGGAACAACCAAATCGACCAAATCAGTTAGATTACTTCACTAAAAATTAGGTAAAATTAAAAAAAAAAAACTAATCCAGAAACTTTCCTTCTTTCAATCGTCTATTTTTTTCCAAATTAAACCTAACTTCTAACGATGACGTCCCTCTAGCCCTGCTCTATGTGTATATCCTATTTCTATAATGGTTTTCCCGACGATGACGTTGCAGCACCGGTGATGGAACGATGGAGCAGCCTGATGTTTGCTGATGCGCTCGCACACCGTTCCGCTCACCGACGTGAGTTTTCGGGAATCTCGCTGGCGTTGGCAGTTCTTTCCCTTGACTGAGGCAAAACCACGGTGGAGTGTTGCCGCTTGTAGCGTACGGCAGCCGTGGGACCGAGCTTCCTCACCGATGACCAACGCACTCCAGAATGGCCTATAGTAGTACGCAACTACGAGGCGATAGGCCACTCCGGGGGATTCTACCGACGCACCGATTCACAATGATGAATTGAATATACTCCGGACGCGGAGCCACAAGGCTACATAAATTAATGGTGTCATTAATGCCCTGTCTACTACCGAAAATACATATTTTATTTTTAGTTTTAAATTTACCTCCGTTCACTTGGTGCGCAAAAACTGCTGCAACCGTATTTCTTGTAGAATTGTTCTACAATAATCCTATTCACAAATAAAATTAAAATTACACAAAAAACCTATTGTCTAATTCTATAAATGACTCACTTCTATTGTTTTTTTGATTCCACACAAACTCACGAAAAAAAAACTCCGAAAATTTCTGGAATAGGAATTTCTAATTAAATCACAAAACTTTACTTGACTAAATATTATCTCACCAAAACAACTATTGAAATTTAACACTCCAAGAATCAACTGATTCGCTCGGCGGCTCAAAAGGAAAAGATCGAGTCGGTTTTGTTTCGTGAATTCGAAACCTATCGAATATTCTAGAATACTTTTTTTCTGTCCTCTTTCCTTACTGCTTCCGGTTTCACGAATATTGTTCGTGACTTAATTCCCGCCGCGTCATTTTTTGAATATGGAGTCTACATCGATTTATCACTTAAGTCTGATTCCAATAGGTTGTCTACTACTAGGCGTCAAATCTACTTAAACTCTATTTGAAACGACTATGCTCGTTTCACACTTCCAAAATGTTATTAAAATACACTAATTTAGTTGTTCCACTACTATATCCTGTACTAATTTTTTTTCATCTTTCAAATGAAATCATCATAATCGTCTTCCGTAGCGTACTTTTTAATGTAGAGCCAGTTTGAAGCAACAGAGTCCGAAACAAAAAAAAGTTCTGTAACTCTGTCATTGTTGAAATTCGAACATATGCGTAGGAGGATTTTTTCACAAATATGATCGTCTATCACCTCCTGAGGGAATCTGGATAAATTAATTTTTTTCATGTGAGAAAGGTGTTTTCTGACTTCAAGGGAATGAATCAAAAATCAAATTCCTCTTTTATTTTCAAAAAATGAAAAATACATGCAAAAAAAAACAAATAAAGAAAAATATTGTTTTGACTCGATTATTCGGAGGATTCGAATATCCGGAGCGAAACAAATCAATACTCCGGATAATCGAGTCCGACCTGTATTATAATGTTGAGTTTTGTTAGAAATACTAGGAATTTTATAGTGAAAGGTAAATTCAACGGGGTCGAATAGAAGATCAATCCTATGAACAGTTCGGCGATTGGACCCATGAACTTGCGCTTAGTAAAAAACGTGAAGGTATTGGTAACAAAAAATAAATTTTGGGCGGGACGAAGTTTGTCGGGTCAGCTAGTATAGAATATAAAGATAAAGTACCCGGATTAAAAAGCCGTCCTGATTCTGATTACTTGTATTCTTAATGGACATACTTCATAGTGAACTGTTGTGATCGAAACATTTTGATCTTCAGACCAGGAAACACATTTGCTGCACTCAAAATTCATTCAGTTATCTGCATGTCCCGGTACTTCGAATAAAATAAAAGAGATATTATCGTACTATTCTCTCATTTTCATGTGCATGGACTGTAATTTATCGATTTGACTAATCCGAAATTGGATTAGAGATTCGACAGACAGTTTGTCAGAGCAATAACAAATTACGCGCGAATTTAGAAATATCCCAGCATCACACGTAAATCATGTTGGATTTTCACATTTTCAATAGAATTCGAATGGCACGCTCTAATTATCATTCCCCGCCACAGCCCTCGCCAATGTACGGGGGGAGGTGCGAATGTCCCCCAGATGGTGACCAATGGCGAAGAATGGCGGCTCGAGCTCCGCCAAAATTGACAACAAGACGCAGAAGTGTTGATTAGGCCTGAGAGGGAAAATTAATTATATGCTTCGGGCGCCTCGCCTCGCCTGGCCCGTATCCCCCGCTGCTGGAGAGCTTAATAGTGGGGAATGCCGTAATTAAAAACTGTTAGATGCGAACGGAAACCGACGGTTTGTCTAATTAAATTATTTCCCCGGGACCCAAACGTGGTTCCCGGTAAAGATGATGTTTGCATGTTGAAAAGTTTCCTAGATGAAATTGACGCCAGCTCCGGCAGAGAGAACTTCTCGTAGCTGCTGTCTTCTGGGCGATGGTTAATTGGTACTGTCGAGCACCGATACCATTCAGCAGTAATTGTTTACTTGGGACGGGACGGAAATTTCAGCTAACAGAACTTCCCCTGTCGGTTATTGGTTCGGAGGATTTGAAATAATTACATGAAACAGATGTCCGTTCTTTTGATCAAATGCAACTTCGGACCGTCAGATTCAGAGCTAGACCACAGTTCTTATGATAAATACTGGCGGCCGTAGCTGATATTTACAAAGGAAAATAAATTCGGTGATAAACTCGAGTGTCTTTGTGAATTGTGTAAAAGTTGTTGAAAACTTGATCAGAAAGTAATCTCATTTTAGAATCTCTCTCAAGCCTCATTTTCCATCTGGTACCTTTTGATACAGCCTCACACATCCGAGTGGCAGCCTTCTCGGCTTACATAACCTGCGGTGGAAGCACTCACCTGCCACCACAGCCCCACAATGTCATGCCCCGAATCGCACGGCACATTCAGCATGTCATTTGATCCTAGCGGTAATCATCTTTTGAACACGTTGTTTCTCATGACATCATCATCATCGTCGTCATCATCGCAGCCCAAGTAGGTGAACACGGGAATAATAGGACCTTTCTGCAAGAAGTTTATCCCCGGAAGTGGGGGGAATATTTAATATTTAAGAAAACCTCGTTACAAGACAAGTGTCGTCCTTTGAAGCTCCCTGCCAAGATGTGTTTCGTTTTGCCTCTCTCGTCACAGGAAGTGTGTATGCCAAAGTTTGTCCTCAAGCCCGCCAGCATATCTGTTTGTGAGCTCAAAGCAAAGCTCTTCAGTGCACGCGGCTTCGAGGGATGCTTTGTTGGGAAGGGGAAAGCTTGCAATAAATCTTCAAGTAAGCACGCTGATAGGACTTAATGGGTTCGTGTGTGTATGTGAGAGCCTTGACTGAGATTCGTCTTAGCTTTTGGGAAAGTTAGCCAAAGGATTTAATCTGCCCGAATGATGGCGAAAGTCTTGAATTGTGTCGTAAAACATGAACCGCCGGCATCTCGAAGGAAGCTCGGCATCATACATTATTTGTTTCATCTTTGTTGTTGGTATTTTTTTCTTGGAATAATTTTTTCTCTGCATTATTGCCAACTGACGGACGGTCCACCATAAGTGCCATAAGCCGGGGAAACTACGGGTTTTATTGCGTGGGGGGTTCATCATGGGTAGCGATAAATCAAACTTTTGTAAGCATTTCGGGGCTTATTTTATGGGCGCCAGCGGAACGTATGAGTTGGGCGGTGAGTCGCTAGATCCTCGTAATGCTTTATGGTTGTGGAATTTTTGCAGTGAGGAGAGACCGGTCCTTCAGGCCGTCGTTGATGGACTGC
Organism: Toxorhynchites rutilus septentrionalis; assembly: GCF_029784135.1. NCBI lineage: Eukaryota > Metazoa > Arthropoda > Insecta > Diptera > Culicidae > Toxorhynchites > Toxorhynchites rutilus. Next base: position 283,637,673 of record NC_073745.1, read on the forward strand.
GACCGGGAGGGAGGCACTTTCGTTCAGGAAGGAAAGTCATTTGATGATGACAAAACAATTTGACCCTGATCAGTATCATAAATTGCTGCTTCTTTATGGGAAATTGTTTTCATGTGGCTTCCTAGTTCGAAGAGACAATCCAACAGTGAGTGAGATTGCGCTGGATGTTGGTCAACAGCAGACGCCTCTCGTTTCCTCTGCAATAGAAACAAATAAAATAAAATCAACCATTTCAATTGCGCGAATCAATTTTGTATGTGGCTAGATTCTATGATAACGCGAAGCGTTCTCTTCTCTGTACATGACTTTAATAGGAACAATCAAAGTTGAACAAGGATGATTCATTCCAGAATCAATATTAGTTAAATACTTTAATATTCATTACCAAATTAATTTGAAATTATTACTCAAATTATTTGCATTCTAACCAGTTTCAGAATTGATTCCCACTGTGATACCAAGATATATCATCAAAGTGTTATTAATCTGAAGTTTGTTCTATAACAAAGGACTGCAAGTTATGTTAGTGTCCAAAAATTATTGCCTAGGTTTTCTTTCTATTTTTAATGATTCGTCTCTAATATGTGGTGCTACTAAAGACCATAACCTCAATTTTGCTTCCGATAGACTTGGGGTTTTGATGATTCTCCATCTTCAAGAAATGATTCCTCGAATTACTCCACCAAGCAAAATTGCGGAGAAGTGGTACAAGCACGCTTTTGACGTAGGATTACGTCTTTCGGGAACATATTGGGGTGCAAATTGAAAATCGAAAATCGAGTACATCTCGAAAATTGTCCAATTTCAAACGCTTATTGCTCAGTCATTTCATGATGGATTGATGAAATTTTTGCGTCAATCGGTTCCGGCACTCCGTAACAATTTTTCATATTGAAGAAAATAATATATGTCATGAAACTATCCTAACGGAATTACCCAATTCTGATTGGTCGAAATTGACGAAACATGGGGCGGATCCCTAACAGAGACATCAAAACCAAGCTGCCTGGGGGAAATCGGCATTGCAAATACATGAAAGTAGGGAGAGTTTTTGTTCCTACAACGTTCCTAAAAAAACAATTATAATAATTTTTATTTTTATTTTAAATTAAATTATTTTTTGGTTTTTTTTTTTATTTTGAGATATAAAAGTTTTTAATATTAAATTCAATTTTTGGGCAAGAAATAGTGTCTTAGAAAGAGTTATGGAGTATTGATGTCTAAACATGAAAAAAATATACACTGAGAAAAATTAGTACTCTTTTTTTTATTTACAAAAAAAAACTTTAATTTACAATATTCAAAATATATATTTTTTAATTTTTTTTATTTTTTCATATAAAATAGAAGTTATGTAGAAAATTTAAAGAATGGGTCCAAGATGGTAAAACTATTTTTGACGAACTTTGTGGAACATCGAATTTTTATGAATTTTCGAAACTTCGAATTTTTGTATGTTAACAATCATTTTTAGCCACAAATTATGATTCCTGATATGATTTAAAACAAAAAAGCTCATTATAAATCTCCTTCTAAATGCAGCTATTCTCGAGATATTTTAAAACATATTTCTAATTTATTGTCTTCTTTATAGTAAATATTCCCTTTTAATATGTTTGTCGTGTTATACCGTCATGTTCATGAAATTTTATGAATTTGCTTATAATTTTCAACAACTTTTCCAAATACATCATCATGGTAAAAATATATTTTTAGGAGTTACGTTGAAAATCATTTGAACACATGTGGGTTAATATAATATAAAACGTTGCGATATTAAAAAATGTTTTTTTTTATCTTAATACAAACTTTTAACATGTTATACATGTTGCGCCAACAGAACACAACATTTATAAAAGGAAAAAAATATAATTCTCTACAATTTGGTCAAATCATTCCTATATTTATCGGAGTTTAAGAGATACTCATAATAATACTAGAATTTTTAGCATTTATTTTTCATCAACATTTATTTTTGTCTACTAACAATTTTGTTGTATATAATTTAATTTTTTTTATTATTTTCTTATATTTCTATACACATTATGATAACTTGCTGCATTGTCGTTAGAGTACAACTTTGCTGCTACTTCATTCTCGGATACAGGTACAAAAGAATGATACTTTTGGGTACCTGGAATTCGTTTGGTGTTATCATACATGCTACTCAACTCTTCCACACCCTGATCATATTCTTCTTGTGACATATATGAAAATGACAATTTTGTAACAAAGTCTTCTTTTCGCTTGCTAGTCTAGTCAAATAACGTTTTTGCACTCGTAACCGGATGTTCATGCTGCCTAGCCAAACTAGCTCTTGTTGCCATCCATTTTAATGTACCACCAATTGCATCACAAGGTCCTTTGCCGTGTGATGTTGCAAAAAAATGCCATTCAGCGTCAATGTCGTATTTCGATTTAAACTGACATAAACTCGCAAATTTTGACGTAGAACTACGTCTTTCAGTAAAGGTGCCAAATCAGAAAACAGGTCACGTTTTTATGAAATAAAGTTAACATTAATAACTATTTTTGCCGCGAAAGGATTTTGGCGATTTGCATACTAAACGAATCGGAAATTCCGTAAGATTTGTTTAATATGCTATACATTAAAATTCCCTGGTTTGTAAATGGTTAAAATTCATGAAAACTTTTAGCGTTTTCATTTTCCCATACATTTGTTCTGTACATTTGTGTGCTTTCCCGAACAGAGCAGCCAGTAACGAGCAACTTATTGACGACCAACGGAGGGGAAGTCGTAGGATTTCAAGTCTCCGTGAACAAAGAAAAAGTAGAAGAATGAAGGGGAATTTTTGCTTAGAGTATAAACAGTGGATCTCGCTGAGGCAAACTTTCATTCGGCATCGGACTGTTGAGCAATCCAGTTCACTTTGCTTTCGCTGCGCTTCGATCTAAAATTGGACCCCACCAGTGGTAATCCAACTTGGATATCGTCGTGTGGTTTTTTCAGTTCGTTTTTGGCGTTATTCGTATCGTGTGTTTTTCTTTCCGCGTCATAAATTGGACACTTCGCGTAGTGTGTGATGAGCAAGAAGAAGAGGAAGGCAGGCTCGAGCCCTGCAAAAAAAACGAACGCATTGCCAGGGGCAATAAAATTTCGAGGTAAGCGTCATCTAATGATGGACGCGATGTTGGTGCAGTGAAAAGCGCTCGCACTGAACGAGCCTTCGCGAGTGTGACACCGCATCGAACAACAGCGAAGTAGGCGATTTCGGCGCGTCGGTCGAACATGTAAACGCCGTTACACAGGCAGCAACCAAATCAAGCTCTCCCCGCTGGTTTTGGAGGCGGTCGCTCTTGACAAACTCATCAGCGAATTCGCATCGAAGGGTGTTACAGCAGAGTACAAGCTGTGTGGCATAATTCAGTCTTTTTCCAAGCAGTTAACATTGTTTGTTTTCCGTCATCATAAGGGCTTCGTTGGTGCCTTTGAGGATGCATCAATGCATTAAACTGACGTTATGGCGAAGCAGACGTTAAGATTGTGCGCCGAAGCGTTATAGAATGATATCCGAAGATATAAACAAGCGATTTATATAAAATAACAGCGTAGTTCTACGTCAACAATGCGGTCGTATCTTGGACACAACCTCCTGTAATTTTTTTTCCTATTTTTATACTGGGATGCAGCACCATCCGATATGAGTTTTATTCTTTTTACCTGCATTTGTTGTTTCAAAAATGTTACCAATTTAGAAATAAATACTTGCACAGCTTTTGTGTCATGTCTTAAAACTTCAGATATAACTACAAAGCTTAAATTTGCCAGAGAACCTTTTTCGTCTCTATAATAAACTACGAATGGATGGATTGTTGCTTGATCATTGTTCCAGTGATGACTTGGAACTTCATCTTGAAGCACAAATGAATAATTTTCGGAAAAATCGCAAATCACAACAACCTCATTTTCTTGCAAATTAGCTTTATATTGTTAAGAAATGGGGACTGTTGTGTTTCAATGTAATCATGAGTAAGTAATTTTTCTATTTTTTCGCAAAAATACGATACAAATTCTTCCACCGGTTTTACAAGAGTTTCTATGTCTCATCGATCAGTAGAAATCCATTGTGCATAAGTGATTTCAATTAAATTGCGTTCCTGAAGCTCATCTAGAAACCAGCTTCCAAACTCGTCCATTGTTGGGCATTTTTGACATTCACGAAGGTAACAGTATTTTGATCTATTTGATATGTTACATAGTATTTTTTCCATACATTCTTTGCATTCAATGTTAAAGGAATATCTTTTGAGACTATGAAGCATAAGATTTACATTTTCATGGAATGTACAAACACAAACGTTATGATTTCCTGAACTACTCAGCAATTAGCAATTCTTCGGACGCATTGATGCAGAAGAGCTAAATCCAATTTTGCAATTTGAATTAAGTTCCTTAAATTTGTTGAAATTTTCCCGTAATGATGTTATTAATAACCTTTTTTGGATGTGTTGACGCTTCCCATCTTTGACTACAGAAACATAGTCTCTTTCTCCAGGTAATGATCGACTGATATGGTCGTCATTATAAAATTCCGAAACATGATTTTTAACATCTTCACTTAAACTTGCTATGTGGTGTCGACAATACACCTTTTTCATTTGCCAGTTTTTTGGCTGGAATTACCATATATTTATTAATGCCAAATTCTTCTTCCATTTTTTGCACAGACCAAGACTTAGGAAAAACTGTTAAAATTCTAACTTTTTCTGATCTTGTTGTCTCTGTGTGGTCAAATTTCTCTTTGAGCTGATTGATAATCTCATCAAACCCTTTTGCCTTTTGTTCAAAGTTCGACTCTTCGTCTTCTTCATGTGAAAAGGAAAATAGAATTCTTTTAATACCTTTAGAAATTTCTTTGAATTTTTGTTCGGGGTAACTAGCCTGTCCAAGTCTATTCGTCATTATTGGTGAAACGTTAAAACCGTCGATTCCCTTGTTGAATAGCTCAATGTTGTACGCTCGGGAATACTCTGGTATATTGTTTTGAGAATCTTGTGAAAATGCTGAAACGACTAAAACTATTGATGGAACTTCTCCTAAAGTATTTCCTACTGCTGTACTGATCTGCTCCTCAGTATTTCACTGCTATGGTTTGGAAGAGTATACAGATAAACGGCATGATCCGCAAATTTTTAAAGATGTATCTAAAAGGACATTGCATCCCATTGACTTAAGTTTCTCAATCATTAACACGGTTAAGAAACGTTTGTTGTTGTTTGTTGTGTTTGTTGTCTACGTCAAGAAATTTTGTTGTCCATTGTGGTATACTGTTAATCACTCTATAAGGAAAATTGTTCGACTGATGAACGATGTTTGAATATGAGTAACTTTATATACATTATAGAGGTACCTTAAAGGTACCTGACATTATATACCTACACAGAGGTAGCTTAGAGATACCTGACTTCAGGTATAATCTAGGAATAACGTAAACAAGTTAATTATATTTGTACCCATAACGTCCGGTTGAATCAACAAGGTGTATTTGTTGTTGGGATTTCAATTCTACTGTTCGTGTTTTGATTGTGTAACACGAATAATATGTTAAAAGTTTGTATTAAGATAAAAAAAGATTTTATAATATCGCTACGTTTTATGTTACACACATGTCTTCAGATGTTTTTCAACGTAACTCCTAAACATATACTTTTACCATAATGATGTATTTGGAAAAGTTGTTGGAAATTATAAGCAAATTCATAAAATTTCATGAACATGGCGGTATAGCACGACAAACATATTAAAAGGGAATATTTACTATAAAAAGACAATAAATTAGAAATATTTTTTAAAATATCTCGAGAATGGCTACATTTAGAAGGAGATTTATAATGAGCTTTTTTGTTTTAAATCACATCAGAAATCATAATTTGTGGCTAAAAATGATTGTTAACATACAAAAATTCGAAGTTTCGGAAATTCATAAAAATTCGATGTTCCACAAAGTTAGTCTAAAATAGTTTTACCATCTTGGACCCATTTTTTAAATTTTCTACATGACTTCTATTTAATATGAAAAATAAAAAAAAATAAAAAATATGTATTTTGGATATTGCAAATTAAAGTTTTTTTTTGTAAATAAAATTAGTACTCTAATTTTTTTTCTTAGTGTATATTTTTTTCATGTTTAGACATCAATACTCTATAACTCTTTCTAAGATACTATTTCGGTACTACTCATAGTTTTTTAGATATAAATTATCAAAGATTTCTCCTACTAAAATCGATACGCCCTTTTCAAAAGTTACGCTTGAGTCAAAAAATTCCCAATTGCTGTGGAGAACTCATATTTCCTCCAACCCAAACGGAATACAAACTTTCATTCGAATCAAAAATACATGTTTTTCAAATCAGCATTTTTTGGACGATTTCATTTGGAATTGCGCAATAATTAGTTTTAGTGGAAATGTGACGTAATTTATAGAAACTTCAATAATGTTTCTATGAATTGGGTCACATTTCCAGGATCAGGACTAGGTGTTTCAAGTATGAATCTGCCGTTCTACGCATAGTTGTCCCATGTTATTTTTTGACGATTTTCACTTTTCTTTATAAAACGTTGTACTTATGCATAATCTTACGGAAAAACACAAAAAAAAACATTAGTTTATTCCCAACTTTAAAAAAAACAACATCAAGCTCAATTGTCCCATGTTGATATTCTATTCATAACTGTCCCACCATGTATTTTTGTAGATCCATATCGAAAAAATCGGTTCAAGTGCAAGAATTTCATTTCACACTTTCAGCAGGGCTAATGCACTCATTTCTGGTTTGGAAGAACGAACTAATTCTCAAACAAATAAGAAAAACTTTAACAGAACACGTGTACACCTTGTTAGCGAATGCCTAATAACAATGAGATTTATATTCTGTGAAGGTGTTTCAGATCACTCATATAAACGATGCATAATCTTCCGGAAAAACACATAAAAAATTATTGTTTGTTCCCAGTATATCAAAAAACAACATCAATTTCAATCGTCCCATGTTGATATTCTAGGCATAACAGTCCCACCATGAATTTTTAAATCCATGATCAAGCTTGATTGATTCAGTGAGGGGATCTCATCACATTTCATTGAACAATAGTATAGTGCTTATAAACAATCCGGTGTATTGCTAAATTGAAATGTTTAAAGCTTTTGGTAGACAAATATGCGAGAAAACTTTGATTGCGTTTTTCTCAGTTGCTGATTTTGGAACATGGGACAGCTATGCGTAGAACGGCAGTGAAGTAACATTAAGTTATAATTTTGTTTCAAATTTTAACATTTTAATTCTGCCTTCGGATCTGCTGTTTTGGTAGAAAATTAGTTTATTCACACCACACCAGGTTAGTCTTCTAGTTCGGGAGAAGTAATTTTTGGAGTGCAGTCACAAAGATCGACGCAAAATTCCATCCATCAAACCGGATCGCTGATGCCACCAGCGAATGGAGAGCATAAATTTCATCTAATCATCGTAGACAAATTTATTTTTTTTCGATTACCATAGATCATAGTGAAATAACCATGCTATGGAACGGCAAGTCATTAGAAAATTTGCCTTTTGACAATCACAGTATCAATATCAGGTAGGATAAACGTTCGACTGAAAGTCATGACCGCCAATTGAATGCCCCCACCAGTGTTGCCACATTTTAATCTGTACCAGAGGGGTTAAAAATCTCACTCATCTGTACTTTTTCTTCCAAAAATCTGTACCGTCAAAAATATTCGTTGTAGAAAAAAATCCATTTTATTAGCATAAAAAATACTCATTCATTTAAAACAAATATCACATTTACATTTCATTCGTCATTCGTGTGTTTGATGATGCTTATACATAGTTTTTCTGAATCTAGATTGCACACTATCATTTATTAGCGATACTGTGGTGCAAAAGTAAGATACATGATCTTAATGTAATGTAAGCAATTTCACCCGCAGAAAAAATCTGTACCAATCTGTACTTTTTGATGAAAATCTGTACTCTGTCCGTACAGAATCTGTACCAAAAATAACGAAAAAATCTGTACTTTTACAGATAAATCTGTACGTGGGGCAGCACTGGTCCCCACAATTACATTAAATTGACCAAACAAGTGATCGACTGAAAATGTTTACGTAAATATAAGGGTAAATATAATAGATTTCGATAGTTTCATTCATTCACTAATGGAAATTCAAAGGCGCCATCTGTTATCGTTCGCGATTGCACGAAAAAAAACAATCTCGGAGGAAACCCAAAATCAATTTTTAGCGGGACGAAGTTTGCTGAGTCTGCTAGTTTGTTTTATATGAATGAAAGCACAAAGTAACTTGGTCCATTATAAAATGGCATCATTCCAATTGAACGTTGAACCTCTCGATTGGATTCTCTCCGAGCCAGCCAAATCATTCAAGGAAAATCGATCATTCGATAATCGAGCAATTAGCACCATTTATTTGTGTTCCATTTCAATTCAAAGTTTTATGTCTCTTTAAAAATACCTTTCAGTTACAAGATTGTTAGATGTTTTTTAAAATTTTTAATATCTTCTTTTGCAAATCCATCAAAACTTATTTCCACACCAAAACAAATTGTGGGCCCTATTCCAGAAAACGAGACGAGCAGACGAGCGCACGTCTCGTTTGTTTTCATATTCCAAAAGCCGAGCTAGTTTGTTTGATGTGTTTGTTCACCTTGTTGATTGAAAGCATCGGTATTATTCTGCTCCGTTTTTATCTTCAAAAATTGTTTCACGGCTAAACTAGTACTGCATAAGCAATGTATGTTTTCAACTGCAACCATCAAATTCAATTCAGTAATTGCAAGATTTTACAGATTTTCAAATGGACCTCTCCCAAACAACACAATCAAATGTAAACATTGAACTCATATCCAGGGATGCTAGATGACTGTTTTGAATATATGAACACGGCACGAAAAGGGTCTTCACATATTGAACGAAAATGAGCAATTCAAAACAACTACTTTATTGGAAATACGTATATATAAATTTAAAACATTTCTTGATAAATCGTTCATTAGGTGAACAAACATTGCCCCCAATAAATCCATAATAACAAAACGTCTGAGTGATAAAACCATATGCTAGAGGAAAAATATTAATGAAACCAAAAGATATATGAAACTTATTCCTTTTTGTTATTTTTTTTTTTAAATATTTTGGCACTGAGAAAAGAGTATCGATTGATCAATTCAAAACAGTTTGTTATTTTTCTCAAAACAAAAACATGTCTTTTCATCTGACATCACTGATCATACCGAGAAAAACTGACTGAAGTCTCTCCAGTCTACCAAATAAAACATTTCAATGAAACTCGTGTACTGGAATGGGATATTTTGCTCGTCTCGACAGTGACTGAAGCCGAGACGAGACGAGACGAATTGCTCGTCTCGTTTTCTGGAATAGGGGCCTATGTAACAAATAACATTTTCTTACTTCTTGGCTCTGAATAATCAGTTGCATAAAAAAAAACCCAAAAAAAATCCCAATAAAAAATACTATTTTAAATGATTGTGTATTTTTGGTGAAAGGAGACTAACACCCCTCGCAGATGATTTGTTGGTCTCCTTTAAAGTGCACCACAAGTTTCACGCCGGTGTTTTTTTCTCCGGTCCTCAACGCCACAAAAAAGTATAAATTTAATTGAAACGTTCACGCAGAGCTCCACATGGTCTCATTCGCTCAACCTGCTCATGACACAATCAATCTGGACAACCAAGTGGGCATAAGAAAATGGGCGAAGGTAACCTCTGGAAAAAAAGTCACAGGAGGGTGACTACGGAATCCTACGACCGCATAGCTGACGTAGGATTCCGTTAGGCTATCTGTTGTTATGGATATGTTTGAAGAATTACATTGTTAAACTCTTCAATAATGATTTGGTGGCCCGGAAAAGGGCCGTTTCGTCTGGTTGTTAGGTATTGCTTGTTCGCTCGTGATGAGTGATGATGATAGAAGGATGGTGATTGGTGCGTATCACGATAGAAGATGGCAAAATGGAATGGGTTATGATGAAAGCCGCCCTCTGTTGCTCTGAACGAGATGGCTCCTGTGTTATGCTTGGATGAAATGAAAAAAAAACTCATCAAAGTAATATAAGATAATTATAATTATCGAACAAAATTATCAATTGTTCTCACCAGAAAAAAGATTTACTTTATTATAGAGAAAATATATTTGAAATGGGGAAGGTAATTTCATTTATAATTTTTACTTTCTGAGTGTTTATTCAATCCATTTATTCAATCCAATCCAACGGAACACGGAACTCCTTCATTTTTCCAATTTTTCTCGTCGCATGAACTTTTCTTGGGAGAGAAAAAATTGTTTCATATTTCAAGTCATTTATACGCAACCACTACCATATACAATTTTACACTTACACTTGTGCTAAAAGTTTTATAATGCATGATCGGTCATTGATATGAAATTTCACGAAGCAACCAACATTAAAGTTCCAAATTAAAACATAATTATTCAATTCAACAACATCGATTCTTATTGGAACGAAAATAAGAAAAAAAAACTCGTTCATCGCTGCCAACTTATTCGCCAACATGTATGCAATCAGCAATGCCCATGCTAGTCACAATGAGCACTATCCATTTGTGCGCGTCATTCGTTAAACTATCGACCACCAGGGTATTTATTTGCTGATTTTCCCCCAGGTACATTGAATTAGAAATCTCTGTTAGGGAATACATGTCGATGGAAACTAAAGCTTCCTCTGCTTTCATGTACTTGCAATGCCGATTTCCCCCGGGCAGCTTGGTTTCGATATCTCTGTTAGGGAACACACTTCGGTGGGAACAAAAGTTCCCTTTACATTGATGTATTTGCAATGCCAATTTCTCCGTATCTTCAATTTCGACCAATCAGAACGAGGTATTTCCGTTTGAAGATTTTTCGATTGTTTGATAGTTAGTTTCATATGATATGTTATTTTATCCATTGTGATGAATTGTTATGGAATGCTCAGATCGATTGATGAAAATATCTCGTGAATCCATCAAGAAATAACTGAACAATAATTGTAAGTACATGAGCCGCCGCATGTGTCGTCAATTTCGACCAATCAGAAGTGGGTATTTCCGTTAGGATAGGGGTTGAGATTTTTCAATTGTTCGATAGTTAGTTTAATGAAATATATTATTTTATTCAATGTAAAAAATTGTTATGAAGTGCCGAAATTGATTGACGCAAAAATCTCATCAATCCATCATGAAATGACTGAGCAATAAGCATTTGAAATTGGACAATTTTCACAATGTGCTCGATTTTCGATTTTCAATTTGTACCCCCATATGTTCCCGAAAGACGTAATCCTACGTCAAAAACCGAAGCGTCAGACTGAACTGAGGAAACAAACCGTATGACCATCAGATAATAACGGGCACAAAGGGGTAACAGACACAACGAACCGTAAGAGTAAACGTCTCCTCCAGCATCCTGTCGCACCCTTATTCCTGAGCCACGGCTCTTCCGAACGTAATGAATTTTCCCCGGCAAACGGAAGAAGAAGAATTAGGATTCCGTCTTTCCTTTCATGTTTTATTTCTGTCAACCCGAGTGGAAAGTTTCAACATTTGCTGCTATCTCTCTCTGAAACGTTCTTGTTATTGCTGTTCTCTCATCTTTCCTCTTTCCAGCTTCCCTGAGCTCGATGATGGCCACGGAGGAATCGGTCGGCCTGCAGCCCTACTTTGATTTTGATGTACAGCGAAATATCACCGTCACCGTGGGTCAAACGGGCTTCCTGCACTGCCGGGTGGAGCGGCTCGGGGACAAAGACGTAAGTACCACATTTGAGCGGAAAAGGCCGAGCACAGAACAGCGCCAACGCCAACGCCCGGGTCCTTAGCGCCCCTTGTGGTCTCTGTGTTCGTTTGATGAGGCGCTATTCTGTGGCTGGCAGGAAAAGCTTTTCAAAGTTTGCGGTCGTGTCCAGGCGAGCCGTGACAATCGGGTGTGGCCTTGGGATATGAGAAGGATTTTTTCACGCTCTCTCTCACTCTGTGTCTGCCTGCTTTCGGTTGGACACCTGTCAATTATCAAGATTGAAGTCGGTGGAAACTTGTGTTGATGGAGAGGTAGTGCTTCTGCCGCTTTTTTTTTCGCAATCTCAACGTTCATCTCACTATTGCTTGGAACATATTGCTGGGATGATTTGCTGTTCCTTGATCGTTGAATTCAAATGGCTTATCTTGGGATATTTTTGACGGAAGGAAACATCAATGCTCCAAGAATAATTATTCATACCGCAACGAATTCACGAAAGCAACAAAAAAAAACATTCATCAGAAAACAAAAGTAAAATGAAAAGAAATGTAACATACATTATGATCTCAAAGGTGCATTATCTCTGAGCGCTTGTGAATCATAATTGATTTTGGAAGAATTGAATCTAAATATACACTCTGCAATCGAATGTTAACTTCGTGCGATGTCCCGATCATGGGGCAAAAACAAGCCAATCGGATTATCAAATGGAACACTTCGCTGGAACTCGCAGAATAACTTTTCTTGAAAATTGATAAACATAAATAATTTCCATGTATTTGCTTACTTGCTTCCCCTTGCTCTCCTCCCCTCTCTCTCTCTAGCAAGATCTTTTCCGTTTCGATAAATAAAAACGAATTTATTCTCGGGCGCTGTATTGGCTGTGTTTGGATAAAATATTCATATCGAGAAACTTCGACGTCCTCTCCTTGGTGCCGAGGTGGAACGGAGACGACGTCGCAGCATCTCTCGAGTTGTTGCAAAGTATAAGTAGACGCTTGCATGTGCTGCTGTACACACCCCGAACATCGCGGGTGACTTACAAGGGGATGTTATTTCTATTGATTGATTATTTGAATCACTTCAACAGTCCCATTCTCGTTTGGGGACCTGTTTGGGAACCTGGAAAGCCACTGCAGATAGGGTGGAATTTTACCTATTTTTCAGTGCGTGTGCAATTGCGACGCAACATTTTGAGTGCACGTGCTTAATGGTTTTATAATGTTCCGGCTATCATGCGCCGACAGTGGAGTCCCGGAGCGTAAGTATGTACTGTTTTTCTTTTCCACGAAAATGTTTCTCATCGCTCCGTTACGGCGAAAATACGAGGTTTATGATTCAAGTTGGTTGGAAATGGGAACGGCAACCGGTGACCTTCTCTACCAATGTTCATAATTTGTATGCTAGAAGTAAACACAAACTTGATTACGATTTAATATGGTTAGATCAGTAAATTAGTTTTAGTTAGGTCAGCAATGAAATCTTCTTGAAAATGAGTAAATCAATGGTCCTTGTTGGACAAGGTACAAAGAACATAATAAAGAACTCAGAAACGTACTTTATAGTACTATATTGTGTTGCTGTTTGGGTGAGGTTAATGAATAAATTCAACTAGAAGACGAAGCCAGCCTTTCTCATGATGTTTCCCTTCGTACTTTTGATTAAAGCTTGATTCATTTAAAATCCGGAATCAAAACATCAGTTGTGAAGAAAAATTCAAAAGTTATTTTTTCTGAAAGAACACAATAAATTATCCGTATTTTGATACTAGAACATGTTTTGTACCTTTAACCAAACCAGAAACCGTTCTAGTATCAAAATACGGATAATTTATTATGTTCTTTCAGATAAAAAAATATTCAAAAAATTACACCTTTAAACTTTGTGTCTACAGGGCAATGTTTTTCGAACAACAACTTTTTCATGTTTTCTTTGAAAAAAATACAACTTATCCTAATTTTTTTGAAAGTCATGATACCGATATAGTGTATTCGACAAAGTTTTAGATCTTGTTGAAATATAAACTTTTGTCGAAGACATCAACTTTCTATCTTTTATAGTTTTTGGAATATAAGTCAAGTTAAGAGTTTAAAATCTCAACCGATTAGTCCTAATCAAAATGACGTAAGTAATACCTACGTTGAAACGGCAAAAGTTCGTCTGGGAACTTTAGTTTCATTCAAAAAGAAGAAGAAAAAGAAAAAGAAAAAGAAGAAGAAGCTTCACATCGAGAAAAACTATGTATATGGATGTTGGCTGCTTGTTGACTAAAGCATGACTAAAATAGAATTGGGAATTAAATTTGTTCTATCCTCGTCCAGTCATTATTTCTCCTCTGCTTCGCTTTCGCGCGTCACTGCAAGCTCTGCACTATGTTTGCTCTGTGCATATTCTGAGAATGCATTCTGAGGCAAACTACTTTTTATGCGGTAGAAAAACATAAACTGAAGGTTAGCCGGAACGAACGCTTCTATTTATTGTATGGCTTATTCACCTATTTCCCTTGGATAGAACAGGTCTTCGTAGCTATAACGGTTGCGCGTCCGATCATTGAGAGAACGACCGTAGGTTTCAATATCAAGTCGCTCCTTTTTTTTGGTTTTCTAATAGTCCTTTTCAAGGCTAGAAGCGAATGGTTTTTGTGGTTTAAAGCCTCTATAATAGCAATCAATCAATAAACCCTTCAATAGAATAATGCACAAGTGTTAGCTACACCCAAACTAGCGTTGGCGAAAAACATTTCAGCGTGATACTGTTACACCTGATCATAAAATGAAGTTGGAAAGTGTTTTCTAAGAGGACAAAGAAGAACATGAACGAGAATATATTTTTCTCTGTCTGGGTCGTGTATTTGGAAAACTTAACGAAAGTCTTTCATATGCTTTCATTCAAACATGTCTCCTGTTTCGCTCGCTCATATTGGCTCTAGCATATATAATATACAAATGATATACACTTGGGTGGCAATGGATGTATGGAAAAAATCATCATCGAATTCCAAAAACCGACCATGTACAATTTGTTTATTGCCCCCAAAATGTCCTATGCAAAGTTTCAGATCAATCGGACATGATTTAGGGGTGCCTCAAAGCACTTAAAGTTTTGATTTTTTGATCCTCGAAAATCTTCCAAGGGGGAAGTAAAGGAAACTTGGAAAATCGAAATTGGTTTTCGATGCCAAATGACTTCAAAATTCTTGAAACGTCGAGATCTGGTGTCATCTCTAAAAAAAATTGCCGGAAACCGACCTTTTGGGACTTAGCCTGAGAGGCAATGAAGGTACGGAAAAAAATAATTATAGAACTTAAAGAACCGACCATGTTCATTTTGTTTATTGGCCCAACAGAATGACATGTACAAAAAATGACCTTTTTTTTATTTTTCAATAGGGTGTCCTTTTCCATTTTTGACCGGTCGGAAAAATCCATTTTTTCGTATTTTTGCAAAAAATGACTTTTTCAAAAATTCATAAGTTTCGAACCACTGGACCGATTCAGATGTTCGACATATCAAATAACTAGTCTTCTTTTGTAAAAATACTACAGAAAATTTGAATTATGTTTTCATTTTTATTGATTGAATTCGTTTTTTATAGTTTTCATGGTCTCGGGAATAAGGGCGCTATATGTTTTTATATTTTTTATGAAAGGCTGAGGATTTTTCACATAACATATCTCGAAATCAGGGAGGCGTTTTTTTCGTTTTTGAGTTATGATTTTTCAAAGTTACCCGATGGTCCAAAACACAATTTTTCTCTTTTTCCCAAAAATGACTTTTTTAACAAATTTATTACTTTTGAACTACAGGACCGATTCAGTTGATCGACATATTAAATTAAAGCCTACTAGTTAGCCTTTTTTGAAAAAATAACACAGTTGCCAATTAATTGGATTATAGTCTAACAAATATAATCAATAATAACGACAACACAAATCATATTTTATGCAACTGTAGCAATTTTCCAAAAAAGACCATCTAATGGCTTTAATTTTTAGTATATCGATCATCTGAATTGGTCTAGTAGATCAAAAGTTATGATTTTTTGTAGTGGAAAAAATGGGAAAAAAAGGTTTTTCGGACCATCGGTTAACTTCGAAAAATCATTAAAAACGAAAAAAACGCCTCCCTGGATTCGAGATATGTTATGTGAAAAATCCTCAGCTTTCCAGAAAAAATATAAAAAAATATGGCGCCTTTGGTCCCGAGACCATGAAAACTATAAAAAAATTATTGATAGAACATATCAGGAACCACTATGCAAGCGTTTGCGTTCCCATGCAGCAACTTTTAATTTCGTCCGATTTAGGGATTAAAAGCCAGCCCGTCTGGCAACACTGATTTTTCGCCCCATATGTATATTTATATTTTCTGTAAAGTTGACATATCAATTTGCAAAACACATTCAAGTGGATAGGATGTGTTATTTAAAAGGTGGGAAAAAAACAGTGGAAAAAGGAAAGTTGAGTGGTAGAGTTAAAAAGAAAATAGTGAGAAAGAACGTGTCACAACGTAGGAGCAGGTTTCAACAGTCTTTTTTTGTTAAAAATGCGAAAAAATGGATTTTTAGGACCACCCTAAAATGAAAATGGTCACCCTAACAAAAAAAAAAAAAAAAAAATAGGGGCCTAATAATTTGTGACAAAGAACAAAACCACCACTTGTGACGAAAATCTGAGAACCACTATATCGGTTTGGCATGGAATGGCTGATAAAGTAATAAAAAGCGAATCGATCTTTGAATTTTTTTACCGGGAGAGAGCTTATGTGCAGAGTCGCCAAATATAATTTTCAAAAATCATTAAGAATAAAAATAAAAATCAGGACTAATCAGGATAGCTCATATTGGATTTTCCGGAAAGTTTATTGTCGATATTCGGGCAAACAAAAGCATCATTTCTATAATTCGCTCTATAATCTTTCCCCATTTTTTCGCAGCACAAAAAAGTGACGGCACGAATTTTCCAAACAACTTTCTATATTTTCTTCAATAAATAAAACACTTTTTGATGACAAATACATTTTGTATAAAAAATATGCTTACATGTTCTTATTTCTAAAAGTATTATATATTAATTTGTTGTTACGTTCCTAATCTATACTTGATCAAACTGTAGAAAAAGATCTCGTAACACTATTTTCAATGTACAATATTCAATTCACGTTGCAACGGCACTGAACTTCGAGTGCTGTCATTGTGAAGCGAAAATCATAATGGATTTCGAGTTGGAATAAACGCTCTTTTTCAAATAAAAATTATGAATGAAAATTTACTTTCGCGTATCAAATATGTACTCTATGTAATAGAGGAACACTAGGGTGCCAAAGAAAATGGTCATCTCGAATTTCAAAAAGATACCCCATAAAAAATGTTCACCGCGTCGAAAAAACACCGTATGCAAAATATCAGCTCAATCGGACTTAAGGGAGAGTGGCGCAAAGCGGTCAAAGTTTGAGTTTTTTGAAAATCGAAAGATCACCCAAGGGGGGAGTAAAGGAAATCGGGGTTTTCGAATTTTTTTTTTTTATGCCAAATATCTTAAAATTGGATAAAACGTCGAGATCTAGTGTCACCTCGAAAAATTTTTTTTTGTCATAAATCGGCATTCTAAGACTTATTTTTTTCGGAATAGGAAACGACAAGTATGGTTTTGAGTGCCGATAAAAATAGTTATCTCGATTTCAACTTGCCACGAAATGTTGAATGATAATATACCCTATGTAAAATATTAGCTCATTCGAACTTCATTTACCGGTGTCACAAACATTTTTAAGTTTTTTTTTATAAAACGAAAAATCACCGAAAATCAAGGTTTTTTAAAAAAAAGTTTGACGCCAAATGTCTTAAAATTGCATTAATCGTCGAGATTTACAGTTCAAACATTTTTCGTAGAGTGACCTCTCTAAAGGGTGTGTCACATCAAATTGCATCACGGAAAAAACGCTGTAGAAATTCGCCCAGTAGACCGATCCTTTTGAAAATTTTAGACAGTAAAATAAAAACTATTAAACAACTTTTGGCATTTTCTTTTTATTCATACTTCGAGCCCAAACCCGTATGCTTGTACCTTCCTCTCTACCCCGTCCATAAGGTTCTGTACAACGTCAGGTTGTAGTTTTTTTTGAACAGATATCCATTTTCTCTTGAAGTCCGCCTCCGATTTGACAACTTTTGGGTTCTTCTGGAGGGCCTGCTTCATAATCGCCCAATATTTCCCTATTGGGCGGGTTCATTTCCTTTGGCACGAAAGTGACCCCGTTGGCTTCGTACCACTCCAACACGTCCTTTGAATAGGGGCACGAAGCGAGATCCGGCCAGAAGATGGTCGGGCCTTCGTGCTGCTTCAATAGTGGTAGTAAGCGCTTCTGTAGGCACTCCTTAAGTTAAACCTGCCCGTTTACCGTGCCGGTCATCTCGAAGGGGCGCTCCGCTTTCCGCAAGAGCAGATCGCTTGCCACACCATGTACTTTTTGGCAAACTTGGATAGTTTCGGCTTGCGAATCTCCTCCGGAACGCTGAATTTGTCCTCTGCGGAAAAGAACAACAGGCCCGGCAGCTGACGAAAGTCCGCTTTGACGTAGGTTTCGTCGTCCATTACCAGGCAATGCGGCTTCGTCAGCATTTCGGTGTACAGCTTCCGGGCTCGCGTCTTCCCCACCATGTTTTGCCTTTCGTCGCGGTTAGGAGCCTTCTGAACCTTGTATGTACGCAAGCCCTCCCGCTGCTTGGTCCGCTGGACGAATGAACTTGACAAATTCAGCTTATTGGCGACATCCCGGACCGAACTTCTCGGATCACGTCTAAACTGCTTAACTACGCGCTTGTGATCTTTTTCACTGACGGAGCATCCATTTTTGCCGTTCTTCACCTTCCGGTCGATAGTTAGGTTCTCGAAGTATCGTTTTAGTACTCTGCTGACCGTGGATTGGACGATTCCCAGCATCTTACCGATGTCCCGATGTGACAATTCCGGATTCTCGAAATGAGTGCACAGGATTAATTCACGACGCTCTTTTTCGTTCGACGACATTTTTCCAAATTTACGAAAAATTGACAGTGAAGCATGGCCAACGTGATCTATACACTCGTATCTGATTTTAAAGCGAAAGTTGAAGATATAATTCCTAAAAATTAAATTTCTACAGCGTTTTTTCCGTGATGCAATTTGATGTGACACACCCTTTATATACAAATCAAAATTGTGATCCTACGTCATATTTTTTTTATTTTCTTCCAATTTCTAGACTTAAATACTGCCTTATATAAAAGTAGGGACTACGTGTTTTAAGCATTCAATAAACATCAAGTAATCATTTTAGTTCTAAATATAACAATTTGAAACTGCCTTTGGGACTTCTGACAGAGTATTCTTTTGTCACGAAAACTCTAAGCTTTAACAAACATTGATTTTTCATATTGTCGAGCAATAAATACGAGATTTTTTCAAATTTTATCCAAATAAAACGGTATTTTCTAGAGGTTCAAGAAGAATATATCCTCCAGTATTGTTTTACAGTAATGTTCGAGTGGTGGGAAACGTTATTTTGATCTGCTCGAATGGTTAACTAATGGTTTATTTCGATATTTTATGAACTACATATAAATGCTACACGAAGCTACGAAGTAAATCCTATGTAAAAAATGATTTTAGATAAATCAAAGCCTAACTTTTTAAAATAAAACGATATTTCAGAATCCAGTTTTCTTCCAGTTTTTTAAAAAATATTATTGGCAGCCCTGGTGATAAATACACTCTCCAATGCAATGACCTAATTTCAACAACATTGTACGACCGTAATGTTGAAATTATTGTTTGCTTTTTTCCTTTACCTACCACTACATGAAAAAAGCGGGGAGTAATATACCTGGTATTCTATTTACGTTACGAAAGAGCAACGAATTCAGTTCGGGGGGAGTCACTTCAATTTGCGGCGAAGTCCATTTGACGGCGAAGAATGTAATGAGCCCGAAGCGTCGTAGAGGGAGAGAGCAACTAAACATCCGAATGACTGTTGAAACATGTTGACGGAGAAACTGCTGGAAGAAGTAAAAACTCATTTCCAATTGAATGCGAAGGCGGATTTCTTCTCACTCCCCTGACCAACCTCAGTTCAATATCGCTTTGCCGCGCCCTGCATGGGATCCTGTCGAGTACATTCAATTGACGCTTACAATACTGCCGGCACATTCACCTACTCAGGTCATTTCTCTCCATTCTATTCATTCCAGGTTGCATGGATAAGGAAGCGGGATCTTCATATCCTAACGACTGGCTCGTCAACGTACACCTCGGACCAGCGATTTCAGGTATGATACGACTTTTGTTCGCGTGAAACCGGTCACTTAAAAATTACCGCTCTGTGGTTTATTCTTCAGGTGATTCGACCAGAAAACTCCATCAATTGGACGCTGCAGATCAAGTACCCCCAGGTGAGGGACTCGGGTGTGTACGAGTGCCAGATCAACACGGAGCCGAAAATGTCATTGTCCTACGTGTTGAACGTGATTGGTAAGTGAATGGTTTATATGTATTTATAATTGAACCGTCAACGACTTTAGAATGATGGTGATGAATTTGTGAAGAATGGATTCGTTCAAAGTGTCCATTTTATTTGATTGTTTATGTCCACACAAAGGTCATGGATCATGGAAACGAGAATCGTTCAGAAGTATTCTTGGAAAGCTTTCTTCTTTAAGTAAGGTTAAAAAAAAAGATGAGATGACTCACTGCGCCAATATGATAGGAAAGTCTTTCCTCACGCGCTCCATAGCCAATACACGAGCCTACCAGACTTCGAATTGTGATAAATCGCGATGAATGATAATGTGTAATTCCAAATAAAAATGAACTAAAATGCCGATTTTAAAAACGTGTATTTTTGATTTGAACGAAAGTTCGTTTGTATTCGTTTGGGTTGGAGGAAATATGGGTTTTCCACAGCATTTGGGAATCTTTTTGATTCAAGTGTAGCTTTTGAAAAGGGCGTATCGATTTTAGTAAGAGAAATCATTGATAATTTATATCTAAAAAACTATGAGTCATACCGAAATAGTATCTTAGAAAGAGATACCGAGTATTGATGTTAAAACGTTAAAAAAAATATACACTGAGAAAAAATAGTACTCTATTTTATTTACAAAAAAAAATTTAATTTGCAATATCTAAAATACATATTTTTTTATTTTTTTTTAAATTTTCATATAAATTAAAAATCATATAGAAAACATAAAAAATGAGTCCTAGATGGTAAAACTATTTTTGACGATCTTTGTGGAACATCGAATCTTTATGAATTTTCAGAACTTCGCATTTTTGTATGTTAATAATCATACCATACAAATTCTGCCATACAAATAAAACACAAATTTCTGCATTACTCGGGAATTAATCAAGCAAATGAAACCAAATTAGGCATATTGAGGTTTTAGGGTACAATAAATGTTTTATGGTGGTTACACTCTCCACCTCCCTCTCTATGGGGGGGCTGCCATACAAATAAAACACAAATTTCTGCATTACTCGAGAAATAATCAAGCAAATGAAACCAAATTTGGCGGGTGGAGATTTTAGGGTGCAATAAATGTTTTTACGGTGGTTAGATACTCCTCCCTCTTCTCTAAGGAGAGGCTGCCATACAAATGAAACATAATTTTTTGTATTACTCGAGAATTAATCAAGCAAATGAACCCAAATTGGGCATATTGAGGGTTTAGGGTGCAATAAATGTTTCTATGATGGTTAGACTCTCCACGGCCCTCTCTAAGGGGGGCTGCCATACAAATGAAACACAAATTTCTGAATTACTCGAGAATTAATCAAGTAAACGAAACCAAATTTGGCATGTGGAGGTTTTGGGATGCAATAAATAATTCTATGGTGGACAGACACTTCTCCCGCTCTCTAAGGGTGAGCTGTCATATAAATAAAATACAAATTTCTGCATAACTCGAAAACTAATCAAGCAGAATTTGGGATGTGAGGGTTTTTGGGTATGAGAAATGTTTCTATGATGGTATGACATCTTTCCCTCCTCTGGAATGGAGGAGGGGTCCCATAAAAATATAACACATATTTCTAACAAAAATATTCCAACCAAACATGACAATTGAAAATTTTCGGAAAACTCTGAAGGAAAAAGGGAAAATTCGGAAAATTAAATTGCCATATGTTCTACAATTACATAGTGACAAGTGCTGTTAGTCCATATGATGTTTGCGCTAGCGAAATTGATCTTTGTTCGAAACTGGAAATGGATTTTAATGTGATGAAACGCACTCTTAAATCTTCTTCTATCTAAACAAAAAAAAAGGATCGCCGGATGTGTTGGTATGAGCAGAGCTCGAGGAAGGAATTGTCCGATTTAGAGCTGTCTTTATTCAATCATATTTTTTGTATAAAACATTTATTCCATGTAACGGAGAAACATGTTATTTGCAAGTGGTTGAAAAATCTTGAAAGAGAATTGGGTCTGAAAATAATCTGATATTACAATGATGAGTTTTGTTAGAAATACCAGGAATTTTATAGTGAAAAGTAAATTTAACGGAGACGAATAGAAGATCAATCAATGAACAGTTCTGTGATTGGACCCATGAACTTGCTCATAGTAAGAAAACTGAATGTTTGTGAATGTTTGAAGGTATTGATATTAAAAAAACAAATTTTGGGCGGGACGAAGTTTGCCGGGTCAGCTAGTTATAGATAAATTTTCGGTGGAAATGCAAGGAAATTTAAAGAAAAAAAAGTTAAGTTTAGGTCAGGACTATGTCTTCTAAGTATTCAAACGCCAAGCACCACCATCGCTCATTTTATATAGCCATATAGTTAACGTTGTAGCGACCGCCTATATTTATTTACAATCTCTTTTTGTCCCCCTCCTTCACCTTGTCCATACGTTTCGCCCGTACCCTTGGTTGCTTGTAATGAATAACTGTTTGCTGCGGGAGCGCAGACAAAATGTATGGGAAAGTAGGGAGTTCTTTCTTCCAATTTTTTCATCAATTTGAACTTTATATGAGCTGAAAACCGTATTGTGTAGCATATAAACAATTGCTGAGGATATTTCCTATCAATGTGTGTATTTGGAACCAAAATCCATTCCTTAAATGAGGAGGTATTAGCGTTCAAAAACTGAACACTTTTTCACACTGAAATATTGAAATGAGCCCTATATTGAACGGTTAGACATAGTTTGCCGGGTCAGCTAGTTTAAAATGTAAAAACTATAAACTATAAAAAAGACAATAAATTAGAAATATTTTTGAAATATCTGGAGAATGGCTGCATTTAGAAGAAGATTGATAAAGAGCATTTTTTGTTTTAGATCACATCAGGATTCATAATTTGTGGCTAGAAATGATTGTTAACATACAATAATTCGAAGTTTCGGAAATTCATAAGAAAAATCGATGTTCCACAAAGTTTGTGAAAAATAGTAATTTCTACATGACTTCAATTTTATATAAAAAAAAATGTGTATTTTAGATATTGCAAATTAAAGTTTTTTTTTTTTTGCAAATATAAAAAAGGTACTATTTTTTTTCTCTGTGTATATTTTTTCAGGTTTGGACATCAATACTCTATAACTATTTCTAAGACACTATATCGGTAGGACTCATAGTTTTTGAGATATAAATTATCAATGATATCTCTTACTAAAACCGATAGGCCCCTTTCAAAAGTTACATTTGTATCAAAAAAAATCCCAAATGTTGTGGAAAACTCATATTTCCGTTTGTATTCGCAAACGGAATACAAACTTTCATTCGAATCAAAAATACTTATGTTTTGTCATTTATCGATTTCATTTGGAATTGCTCTTATCGAGACAGTTTGAGGATTATGTTAGCTGCATTTCCAAAAATATGAAATGAAAAGTTTGATAATAAACCAAGTTTCACAGTTGTTTCAGAAAACGCAGAGAGAACGCGCAACCAAAATATATCTAAAATTAAGAAAGTGAAATAGAAAAAAAAATCATTCATTCCATGATGAGTATAAACAAAGTAGAATGGTCCACCCAAAATTATTTATTAACCGGTACCAGTAGCCGGAAAATGGAAAATGAACCGGTGTGGAAGATCGTGAAACGCTCAGTGAATTCAATAAAGAGTCGGTCCAAAAAAAAACCTGGCCGGCCACTATGTACCAGAAGTATGCTTTCTGTTCACGATAGCCTCTGGTTTTGCTGTTTCCGGAA
The DNA here is from genome assembly GCF_029784135.1 of Toxorhynchites rutilus septentrionalis. Lineage (NCBI taxonomy): Eukaryota > Metazoa > Arthropoda > Insecta > Diptera > Culicidae > Toxorhynchites > Toxorhynchites rutilus. Next base: position 283,661,666 of record NC_073745.1, read on the forward strand.
CCGCTGGAAGTCGAGCGGTGGCGATAGTAAAGGGTGTGTCACATCAAATTGCATCACGGAAAAAACGCTGTAGAAATTTAATTTTTAGAAATTATATCTTCAGCTTCCGCTTATAATCAGATAAGAGTGTATAGATCACGTTGGCCATGCTTCACTGTCAATTTTTCGTAAATTTGGAAAAATGTCGTCGAACGAAAAAGAGCGTCGTGAATTAATCCTGTGCACTCATCTGAGAATCCGGAGTTGTCACATCGGGACATCGGTAAGATGCTGGGAATCGTCCAATTCACGGTCAGCAGAGTACTAAAACGATACTTCGAGAACCTAACCATCGACCGGAAGGTGAAGAACGGCAAAAATGGATGCACCGTCAGTGAAAAAGATCACAAGCGCGTAGTTAAGCAGTTTAGACGTGATCCGAGAAGTTCGGTCCGGGATGTCGCCAATAAGCTGAATTTGTCAAGTTCATTCGTCCAGCGGACCAAGATGCGGGAGGGCCTGCGTACATACAAGGTTCAGAAGGTTCCTAACCGCGACGAAAGGCAAAACATGGTGGGGAAGACGCGAGCCCGGAAGATGTACACCGAAATGCTGACGAAGCCGCATTGCCTGGTAATGGACGACGAAACCTACGTCAAAGCGGACTTTCGTCAGCTGCCGGGCCTGTTGTTCTTCTCCGCAGAGGACAAATTCAGATTCGCAAGCAGAAACTATCCAAGTTTGCCAAAAAGTACATGGTGTGGCAAGCGATCTGCTCTTGCGGAAAGCGGAGCGCCCCCTTCGTGATGACCGGCACGGTAAACGGGCAGGTTTACCTTAAGGAGTGCCTATAGAAGCGCTTACTACCACTATTGTGGTAGTGTTCGGTTGGGTTTTCTGGTCATCAAGACCAGAAAATACATTCCCAAACCAACACAGTGTTTTAAGTGCTACCAATTTGGTCATATTTCCGTTAAGTGCGGGAAATCAGTGGCGGTGTGCTGGAGATGCTCGCAAGAGCACCCAGACATAGATAAGTGCGGCAATGAACTGTTCTGCAGGAATTGCAGGAGCAACGGCCACTGCTTAAACAGCAGGAGTTGCCCTGTTTTTCTAAAAGAACAAAATATCATCAGGACAAAGATGAATGCTAACGTTTCCTTTGCAGAAGCAAGGAAACTCGAGACGGCCAAAACGGCGGCAACGTCGTATGCGGCTGTCTTAAAGTCCTCGAAGATAGCTGACTCTGCGCCAAGTGCCACTCCTAAGAGTGCCAGCACCAATAGCGCACCAACGTGTTTGTCCCCCGATAAGGCTCTTATCGGGGAATTGAAAAAGAGGATCTCAGAGCTGGAGAAGATCGTAAACGAGCTAACCAGCAAACTATCTGAGGGTAGTAGCACTCCCAAAGGGGGAGCTACTAGTTTGAGTAAGAGGCCCGGTGCAGGTCTCACCTCAAATCCTCGTAAGCCCACTCCTCCCAAGGTACCTTCTGCAAAGAAGGGGGCTACCACGAGATCGGCAGCTGGGAAACCCACATCGACTGCGGCACCCGCCGCTAAGGTTGGGGGTTCCAGCGCCGTCTCTAAGCCTGGGTCTGGCTCCTTGCCTAGCACCGGCAAGTCCAAACCCAGCACCTCATCCTCCTCTGGGGAGGGTAGGGCCAGCGTGGTACCTAAGCCTAGCTCTGGTGCTGCTACTGTACCGTTACCTGCAAGAGTTACCCCCCCCCCCCTAGAGGGGATGCTCAGTGCGCGGCTTCGGGTGCCAGTACGGCTTCCGACTCCACGCCTGATACTGGGTTAGCGATATCAGCACTCTCTCCCGAGGAAATGCACCTCGTGGAGAGAGTGGCCGGTGTGAAGCGTAAGCAGAGGCAGAAGGACACCGTGTCTGGTAAGCCCTGCAGCCCAGAGGGGTTATCTCCGCCACTCAAAAAGAGTGGAAAAACGGAGCGTCCCCCTTCGAGCGCTAACTCGTCGCTTAGTATTGATTCCAATATTATTGACATTAGCTAACTCGACCCTGTGTTTTTATTTTTCACTTTCAATATTCCGGAGAATTTAATTATTCAATGGAACATAAGAGGGTTACGACAAAATGTGGGAGACTTACAGCTTCTTAGCCGAAAGTTCTCCCCGGCAATAATCCTTCTTCAAGAGACACTTGTTCCGAATGCTATCTTCCCTTGGAAGAGCATCGTAGAATATAGTTGGATCTATAAGGAGGGGCATCCTACCCCCGGTAGAGATGGCATTGCCATTGGTATCCGCAAGGATATCACGTTTAAAGAATGCTCAATAACATCGAGCCTGCCGATCTTAGGTGTTGAAATCATGTACCCCGTACATGTCATCGCCTTTAACTTGTACATACCCCCTAGATTTCACAATCACAGGGCGGTGGTGCAAGAGATCGAGCAAATTCTTTTAAACTTTAACGCTCCCCTCCTATTAGGAGGGGATTTGAACGCGCACGATCCTCTCTGGGGATCAAGCAAATCAAACCGTAGAGGTTTGGCGGTGATTGAGCTGGCCAATAATCGAATGTTTATTCTACGCAATTCAAAGAGCTGAAGGAGGAATGTGAAAGGCTTCCTCTCGTTTTCCCAACACACAACTCGGACAAGTATAACGAAGTTTCTAGCCTATCCGAACTTGATTGGGCACTCAGTAGAGTAAAAGGGCAGGCATGCGGCGTAGACGATATAGGCTACCCCATGTTAAAGCACCTCCCAATCGCGGCGAAATGCTTGCTGCTGCAAGTGTATAACGACATATGGATGGGTGGCACCATCCCTAGTGTGTGGAAGACTGGGATCGTAATACCTTTACCCAAGTCCAAAGAGAAAACATCTAGTGTCAGTGGCTATAGACCCATAACGCTACTCAGCTGCGTGGGGAAAGTAATGGAAAAGATGGTTAACAGAAGACTGACTGAGGCGCTGGAAAGAGAGAAGCTCTTGAACGAACGGCAGTTTGGATTCCGCTCTGGTAGGGGGGTCGAATGCTACCTAGTAGAACTTGAAGTATGCCTCCATAAGCATTTCAAGCCTTCACATGTTAGCACCTGTGCCCTCTTAGACATTACTAAGGCTTACGACCAGGTGTTGCGGCGCCATATCCTGGCAACGCTTGCGAACTGGGGTTTTGCGGGAAGAATGATGGCATACCTTGCTAGCTTTCTAACCGACAGAACCTTCAAAGTAGCAGTTGGGGATCGCTTCTCCAGTGAGAAAATTGCCGAAAACGGAGTTCCTCAAGGTGCAATCCTATCGGTCACTCTTTTCCTGGTGGCAATGAATTCGATTTTCGATTTCATCCCTGATGGAGTGAAGGTTATCCTCTATGCGGATGACATACTTCTAATATCATCAGGCTTAGTGCAAAGATCCAGGAATCGATTGCAGAGCGCAGTCAAGAGTGTATCGATGTGGGCAGACGAAGTTGGGTTCACGATTTCTAGCGAGAAATCAAGTATTTTGTCAATAAGACGACGGGCCAGGGGTGCACAAAGGGCTCCTATCTTTATGAATGGGAAAGCTATCCCAGAGGGATTCAACTCTACACTCCTCGGAGTCACGATTGATAGAAACTTGAATTTCGAGCTAAATGCAAAACTGGTCAAGAAAAAAATCGCGGATCACCTGAACGTTCTAAAAGCGATTAAAGGAAGGCTGAAAGGCAGCCCACGGGACTCCCTTTTGAATATTTTCAAAAGCTGGATAATCCCACGACTAGTGTACGGTATCATCCTCGCTAGTAAAGCGGATAAATATTTTAAAATGTTGGAATCAGCCTATAACAGCGGAATTCGCATAATCACGGGTGTGTTTTATAGTAGTCCTATTAAGAGTCTACTTGCTGAGATAGGGGAACCACCTTTCGAGATGGTGTGTGTGGAGAGGATGATCCATGCACTAGTCAGGTGGGAGGAGTGCCCAGCCAACCTATCACTTGATACCCCATACAGGGTTAGGGCCAGGCAAAAATATCAATCCCTAACGGGGGAGATACTGCCTCGCCCCCTGCGGTTAAGTCGATGCTCTCCTAGAGCCTGGGATGCCGTCTCTCCCTCCATCAGCTGGAGGGTAAAACGGTTCGTTAGGGCTGGGGATAGCCCCCAGAAGGTGCAAGCGGTGGTGAACGAGGCCCTACGTACTGACTTTGCTAACAAACGCATTGTCTATACTGACGGGTCCGTCACTGATGACGCATCAGCCATTGGGATACTCGACTGTAATGCTAAGACTAGCATGAGAGTCCCCAATGAGTTTAGCATCTTCTCGTGTGAAGCTCTCGCCATTAAGTTGGCATTAGAGAGCGTCACAAATGCTGATAGCGTCGTTGTTTGTTCGGATTCGGCGAGCGTCCTCAAAGCTGTAGAGGGTGGTACTATCAAACACCCCATTATTCAAGAAATTGAAGAGCAGCTGGGAGGAAGTAGTGCGATCCTATGTTGGATTCCGAGTCACACCGGGATCCCGGGGAACGAGGAAGCCGATCGGCTTGCTAACGAAGGGCGGAGAGGCTCCATTACCAGTATGGGTATACCTGGTAAGGACCTCATCAGAAGGGCGAACAATTCCATTCTCCTCACTTGGGAGGCTGAATGGAATCGTGAAAGGGACCTGCAGTTTCGTAGAATTAAAGCATCAACCGGCAAATGGAGGGACCGAGCCAACACGTATGAACAGCGAATTCTCTCGCGTCTTCGCATCGGGCATACGTGGTTGACTCATAACTTCCTAGCAAAGAAAGAAGAGCCCCCTACCTGTTGCGGCACCCGCCTGACGGTGGGGCATATTCTAACGGAGTGCATGCGAACTGTGGACCTTCGTAGGAGGTACGGCTTAACTGGTGGCCTAGATGTCGTTTTGCAGAACGACACACGGAAAGAAAGAGATACTCTGGATTTCCTTAAAGAGGCTAACCTGATTCAGTACATTTGATACTGCAATCAAAACTTGAACGCTTACACCCTGGTATCATGTACCAGGGTAATCTAAAAGAGGCGCCTGCGCCCACCTGAAATTATTACCTACAAGTATTGTGTAACTTTGAGTGGTTGCTCCGGTGTGTAAAGGGGTATAAAGAGACGAATGACTGTCATACAGCTCAAAGTCTCTATAATTCAAAACAACAACAACAACCACTATTGAAGCAGCACGAGGGCCCGACCATCTTCTGGCCGGATCTCGCTTCGTGCCACTATTCAAAGGACGTGTTGGAGTGGTACGAAGCCAACGGGGTCACCTTCGTGCCAAAGGAAGTTGTCAAATCGGAGGCGGACTTCAAGAGAAAATGGATTTCTGTTCAAAAAAACAACAACCTGACGTTGTACAGAATCTTATGGATGGGGTAAAGAGGAAGGTGCGAGCATACGGGCTTGGGCTCGAAGTATGAATAAAAAGAAAATGCCAAAAGTTGTTTAATAGTTTTTATTTTACTGTCTAAAATTTTCAAAAGGATCGGTCTACTGGGCGAATTTCTACAGCGTTTTTTCCGTGATGCAATTTGATGTGACACACCCTTTAATAGTCTCCCTTTCTTCCTCCGAGTGCATGTGTGTGTATGTGCGAAAAAAGTTCCGCTATAAATCAACTATATTTTAATTAAAAAACTGTTCCTATACGTACGGGTACGTGTGTGTGTTTCTATAAATACACAACCCGAGTCGCAAACTTCAACACCAAATAAGCCAGGAAGCGGAAAAATGCATTATCAAAACTTTGTGTGCGACGGAAGCAGGTCGAATGTGTACATCTTTGTACGGAAAAGTTGCACCCGTTGCACAGGTGCACACGGAATTTGTGTAGAGGCTGGAAAAGTGACTGTAAGCGAACTTGTCGGAATTGCCAGAATTGCTATCGAAGCTTTTAAAATGATTTGGTCTGCGATGGAGAAACTTTCCCTGGTGCTGGTTACTTTTTCGCCCTCTTTCTCTAGAGGTTCGATGAATGTGCCTCGGTAGGACCTAACCGATGAAATCAGTCCCTGCTTGGAGTGAGACTCCGAAATGGACCATGAAGTACAGATGAACGCTTTTTACTGCTTCTTTCATCCCATTAATAATTGATGGAGGAGCACTTGTTTTTTTTCTGCATTCCATCTTGTTTCCACTGATCGAAATGGGAGAACTCAAGATAAACCATGCCTGGCACTAAAACTGTCTCGCAGCAAAATTATGCCGCCGCTCGTAATGAATGGTGCCTCTTTGCTTTCACAGATCATTGAACCTCGGGGGTGGAAATCATCGATCCAGTTCAAGAGGGCCAGATCATTAGTGCGAATTGAGCAGGCACTATTCTAGATGTTTTTTTTTTTCAAACAAACTTTTTTTCTGCAGATACTCGTGTTCGCCATAAAGCATTTATTTGGGTTCAACCAAAAGGAAGGCCACAATTCTTCGATGAGAATAATATTCGTAACAGCTTTGTAGCATTCGCTCGAATTATTGTTGTTTTATTCCGAGCCGCGACGTAAAAAAGGACATAAAGCCGTCCTCGTTTGTAATTCATTGCAGCCAGAAGCTTATTGTACATAAATTTATTTCAACTGTATCAGCCGAAATCCTTCGAACTCGCGGGCTGCACCATAAACTGGGTAATTAATATTCATAAATTCATTCTCATTTGAAATATTCACAAAAGTGGGAAATGCAATTAAAAATACATTGGCAACGGAATGCTGTCATCAACGCTGCCAGCTGCAACTGCGAGTGGTCGCAATTCGTGTGCACCCGGCCGCCATCCGGCCAGCTGTCATTCTTTCCCCGTGTTCCGCGACTGGACGGTCATTTTTCTCTCATTTTGTGCAATAAAAAAGTCCGGTCGTACGGAAGGATTCTGGAACACTCATCGAGCCGTTGACACCGATTTCACGCCATTCAGAGTAACGTCCTGTTGCCGTCTGTGGGGCAACAGCGGCCATCGGTAGTCTTACCGGGTCCCGGAAACTGTCGAAGTGTGAATGCATTCTGGAGCACATACATTTTTTTCCTCTCTATCCGATGTTGGTACACAATAGCCTGCGATGGGTGGCAAACGTCATAAAAACCTGGCAATAAGACAGAGCTGTCGTCGGACGTTCTATTTCGAGAGTCGAACGTCGCTCTTTGAATGAATGTTTAATGTCCACTGCAGAAGTGTGGCATTGTTTTCGAAGAATGCTCGAAGAAATAGAGCAGCTACTATCAATGAGAGGTACATGTTTGTTTTTCTTCAAGCGAAACGTTTCTGCCTGATGCTGAACGCGACCTAAATCGATCGAGGATTTTGCTTTGTTTTCACTTCAATTTGTAAAAACAAGACCAAAGTGTTTACATAGTGTTCACATTTTGAGCCAGCTTTGAGTTCTGCGTGAACTCAGTCTCCCCTGGGATCGAAGCGGGATTCAACGTGTTAAGTGTTTATTTCTGGTTGACAAGTGCTACCCGTGGATGCTCAATTCCATTTCCATTGCTAATATGCTATCTTCCGAAAAAGTTAGTGGTATCCGTAGAGTCGTTTAAGTTATTTTTCCGTTAGGATTTTTGTTTTTGGAGTGAATAGGGCTTTGTATTTGTATTTGTATTGATCCCCCTTCGCCATTTGCCGTACCGACTCACGTTTTTACCCAGTCTTGCAAGATTTTTTTTCACTTCTTGATAAACATTCGTCGGACCAGACTTGATAAACATTATGTTCGTCGGACCAGATATTTTTCAATCTAAAAGGTGTACCGTTTTATTCACACTCTGTGAGTTGATTTCATCAGATGCGCAAAAGTTTTCAAAACGGCGACGAAGGAACAGTGCGTGCCCGAAAAAAAGTTTTGCACGAGTATTTCGAGAATAAGGATCGGAAGCGGAAAAAAGAAGCCGTCAGGTCAACGAGAGCGATCAAAAACGCGTGGTTGGGGCCTTTAAATGGAAACCGAACGCCTCAGTTCGAGATCTGGCTGAAAAGTTGCAGACATCTCTTTCTTTTTTCTTTTTTCATCTTTTTGGGATTGCACCCAAAAAAAAGTCCAAACGACGACAACGGGGATCGACCCAAGGCCGGCTAGGACGCAAGGCTGTTTTATACGACCACGCTATCCACATAGCTAATGATGCTGTTCGGCAAATGCGTGATAATATTGATACCCCATACAGGGTTAGGGCCAGGCAAAAATATCAATCCCTAACGGGGGAGATACTGCCTCGCCCCCTGCGGTTAAGTCGATGCTCTCCTAGAGCCTGGGATGCCGTCTCTCCCTCCATCAGCTGGAGGGTAAAACGGTTCGTTAGGGCTGGGGATAGCCCCCAGAAGGTGCAAGCGGTGGTGAACGAGGCCCTACGTACTGACTTTGCTAACAAACGCATTGTCTATACTGACGGGTCCGTCACTGATGACGCATCAGCCATTGGGATACTCGACTGTAATGCTAAGACTAGCATGAGAGTCCCCAATGAGTTTAGCATCTTCTCGTGTGAAGCTCTCGCCATTAAGTTGGCATTAGAGAGCGTCACAAATGCTGATAGCGTCGTTGTTTGTTCGGATTCGGCGAGCGTCCTCAAAGCTGTAGAGGGTGGTACTATCAAACACCCCATTATTCAAGAAATTGAAGAGCAGCTGGGAGGAAGTAGTGCGATCCTATGTTGGATTCCGAGTCACACCGGGATCCCGGGGAACGAGGAAGCCGATCGGCTTGCTAACGAAGGGCGGAGAGGCTCCATTACCAGTATGGGTATACCTGGTAAGGACCTCATCAGAAGGGCGAACAATTCCATTCTCCTCACTTGGGAGGCTGAATGGAATCGTGAAAGGGACCTGCAGTTTCGTAGAATTAAAGCATCAACCGGCAAATGGAGGGACCGAGCCAACACGTATGAACAGCGAATTCTCTCGCGTCTTCGCATCGGGCATACGTGGTTGACTCATAACTTCCTAGCAAAGAAAGAAGAGCCCCCTACCTGTTGCGGCACCCGCCTGACGGTGGGGCATATTCTAACGGAGTGCATGCGAACTGTGGACCTTCGTAGGAGGTACGGCTTAACTGGTGGCCTAGATGTCGTTTTGCAGAACGACACACGGAAAGAAAGAGATACTCTGGATTTCCTTAAAGAGGCTAACCTGATTCAGTACATTTGATACTGCAATCAAAACTTGAACGCTTACACCCTGGTATCATGTACCAGGGTAATCTAAAAGAGGCGCCTGCGCCCACCTGAAATTATTACCTACAAGTATTGTGTAACTTTGAGTGGTTGCTCCGGTGTGTAAAGGGGTATAAAGAGACGAATGACTGTCATACAGCTCAAAGTCTCTATAATTCAAAACAACAACAACAACCACTATTGAAGCAGCACGAGGGCCCGACCATCTTCTGGCCGGATCTCGCTTCGTGCCACTATTCAAAGGACGTGTTGGAGTGGTACGAAGCCAACGGGGTCACCTTCGTGCCAAAGGAAGTTGTCAAATCGGAGGCGGACTTCAAGAGAAAATGGATTTCTGTTCAAAAAAACAACAACCTGACGTTGTACAGAATCTTATGGATGGGGTAAAGAGGAAGGTGCGAGCATACGGGCTTGGGCTCGAAGTATGAATAAAAAGAAAATGCCAAAAGTTGTTTAATAGTTTTTATTTTACTGTCTAAAATTTTCAAAAGGATCGGTCTACTGGGCGAATTTCTACAGCGTTTTTTCCGTGATGCAATTTGATGTGACACACCCTTTAATAGTCTCCCTTTCTTCCTCCGAGTGCATGTGTGTGTATGTGCGAAAAAAGTTCCGCTATAAATCAACTATATTTTAATTAAAAAACTGTTCCTATACGTACGGGTACGTGTGTGTGTTTCTATAAATACACAACCCGAGTCGCAAACTTCAACACCAAATAAGCCAGGAAGCGGAAAAATGCATTATCAAAACTTTGTGTGCGACGGAAGCAGGTCGAATGTGTACATCTTTGTACGGAAAAGTTGCACCCGTTGCACAGGTGCACACGGAATTTGTGTAGAGGCTGGAAAAGTGACTGTAAGCGAACTTGTCGGAATTGCCAGAATTGCTATCGAAGCTTTTAAAATGATTTGGTCTGCGATGGAGAAACTTTCCCTGGTGCTGGTTACTTTTTCGCCCTCTTTCTCTAGAGGTTCGATGAATGTGCCTCGGTAGGACCTAACCGATGAAATCAGTCCCTGCTTGGAGTGAGACTCCGAAATGGACCATGAAGTACAGATGAACGCTTTTTACTGCTTCTTTCATCCCATTAATAATTGATGGAGGAGCACTTGTTTTTTTTCTGCATTCCATCTTGTTTCCACTGATCGAAATGGGAGAACTCAAGATAAACCATGCCTGGCACTAAAACTGTCTCGCAGCAAAATTATGCCGCCGCTCGTAATGAATGGTGCCTCTTTGCTTTCACAGATCATTGAACCTCGGGGGTGGAAATCATCGATCCAGTTCAAGAGGGCCAGATCATTAGTGCGAATTGAGCAGGCACTATTCTAGATGTTTTTTTTTTTCAAACAAACTTTTTTTCTGCAGATACTCGTGTTCGCCATAAAGCATTTATTTGGGTTCAACCAAAAGGAAGGCCACAATTCTTCGATGAGAATAATATTCGTAACAGCTTTGTAGCATTCGCTCGAATTATTGTTGTTTTATTCCGAGCCGCGACGTAAAAAAGGACATAAAGCCGTCCTCGTTTGTAATTCATTGCAGCCAGAAGCTTATTGTACATAAATTTATTTCAACTGTATCAGCCGAAATCCTTCGAACTCGCGGGCTGCACCATAAACTGGGTAATTAATATTCATAAATTCATTCTCATTTGAAATATTCACAAAAGTGGGAAATGCAATTAAAAATACATTGGCAACGGAATGCTGTCATCAACGCTGCCAGCTGCAACTGCGAGTGGTCGCAATTCGTGTGCACCCGGCCGCCATCCGGCCAGCTGTCATTCTTTCCCCGTGTTCCGCGACTGGACGGTCATTTTTCTCTCATTTTGTGCAATAAAAAAGTCCGGTCGTACGGAAGGATTCTGGAACACTCATCGAGCCGTTGACACCGATTTCACGCCATTCAGAGTAACGTCCTGTTGCCGTCTGTGGGGCAACAGCGGCCATCGGTAGTCTTACCGGGTCCCGGAAACTGTCGAAGTGTGAATGCATTCTGGAGCACATACATTTTTTTCCTCTCTATCCGATGTTGGTACACAATAGCCTGCGATGGGTGGCAAACGTCATAAAAACCTGGCAATAAGACAGAGCTGTCGTCGGACGTTCTATTTCGAGAGTCGAACGTCGCTCTTTGAATGAATGTTTAATGTCCACTGCAGAAGTGTGGCATTGTTTTCGAAGAATGCTCGAAGAAATAGAGCAGCTACTATCAATGAGAGGTACATGTTTGTTTTTCTTCAAGCGAAACGTTTCTGCCTGATGCTGAACGCGACCTAAATCGATCGAGGATTTTGCTTTGTTTTCACTTCAATTTGTAAAAACAAGACCAAAGTGTTTACATAGTGTTCACATTTTGAGCCAGCTTTGAGTTCTGCGTGAACTCAGTCTCCCCTGGGATCGAAGCGGGATTCAACGTGTTAAGTGTTTATTTCTGGTTGACAAGTGCTACCCGTGGATGCTCAATTCCATTTCCATTGCTAATATGCTATCTTCCGAAAAAGTTAGTGGTATCCGTAGAGTCGTTTAAGTTATTTTTCCGTTAGGATTTTTGTTTTTGGAGTGAATAGGGCTTTGTATTTGTATTTGTATTGATCCCCCTTCGCCATTTGCCGTACCGACTCACGTTTTTACCCAGTCTTGCAAGATTTTTTTTCACTTCTTGATAAACATTCGTCGGACCAGACTTGATAAACATTATGTTCGTCGGACCAGATATTTTTCAATCTAAAAGGTGTACCGTTTTATTCACACTCTGTGAGTTGATTTCATCAGATGCGCAAAAGTTTTCAAAACGGCGACGAAGGAACAGTGCGTGCCCGAAAAAAAGTTTTGCACGAGTATTTCGAGAATAAGGATCGGAAGCGGAAAAAAGAAGCCGTCAGGTCAACGAGAGCGATCAAAAACGCGTGGTTGGGGCCTTTAAATGGAAACCGAACGCCTCAGTTCGAGATCTGGCTGAAAAGTTGCAGACATCTCTTTCTTTTTTCTTTTTTCATCTTTTTGGGATTGCACCCAAAAAAAAGTCCAAACGACGACAACGGGGATCGACCCAAGGCCGGCTAGGACGCAAGGCTGTTTTATACGACCACGCTATCCACATAGCTAATGATGCTGTTCGGCAAATGCGTGATAATATTGCACCTGATTATAAAATGAAGTTGGAAAGTGTTTTCTAAGAGTAAAAAAGGAGCCTCTTCATTCAACTGACTTCAATCCGCACTTCCATTTCCTCCTGACACTAATTTTATACCCGCGTACGCAATCTTGTTTTACGTCCATATAAAGAGGAACGAAAACTTGATTTCTGATGCAAAAAAGCAGTTACCCCATCAATGGACGGTTCATTGGCTACCCATCGTGAACTCAACCCAACGAAGCTGGACATTTATCAAGAAAGCTATAAAGGTCCTCACGTTAGTATTAGTAAATAGCGTGGAAAATAGTGCACACACACTGCATGCTATTTTATACGTGTGAGTAATTTTCATGTACGATACAAAAAAAATCTAGCTCACCTGTAGTGTATGACAAACCACCTTGAACTCAAACATCAAGGCATGCATACATGATACATGAGCGAGAGGGAGAGAGGAACGAATTCGTTTTGGGGGAAGTCACTCCAAAATGCAATGAAGACAACTTGACTGGGAAGTGGAGGCGATCTGGCGTAGTGGTAACATCCGTACCTCTCACGCTCTAGATCACGAGTTCAGTTTTCACTCCCGATATTCTTCCAAAAATGGAAACAAAAGTGACGAACCAGCCAACAGTGTTGAAAATCACTATAATACAGAAAAAAAACTTGACTGGGAAGAATGAAATGATAAAGTCGAGTCGGTAGAGGGAGATAGCGACTAAACGCCCGACTAACTGTTTAGTCGTTTTGGCGGAGAAAATGCGTGAAGAAGCCAAAAGTCATTTCCGACTGACTACGGATATAGTCAGTCGGATAATCAGTTAACTATGACTATGCCGAGCCCTGGTACCATGTATATTATACAAATGCTTACCAGTATTTGAGAGTCATGACATTTTCTGTTAAGTTATGTCTCATTTAGAGCCCCCGCACACTGCAGACTTTTTTCAACCGATAAAGGGGAAGGTTTTCGTGATAGTTTGAGACCCCTCCCCCTATCTAAGGGACAAATGAAACACAAATTTCTGCATTACTCGAGAATTATTCAAGAAAATGAAACCAAATTAGGCATACTGCGGTAATAGGGTGCAATAAATGTTTCTATGGTGGTTAGACTCTGCACCCCCCTCTTTAAGGGGGGGCTGCCATATAAATGAAATCAAATTTCTAAATTACTCGAGAATTAATCAAGTAAACGAAACCAAATTTGGCATGTGGAGGTTTTAGGATGTAATAAGTATTTCTATGGTGGTTAGACACTCCTTCCGCTCTCTAAGGGTTGACAGCCCACAAATGAAACACAAATTTCTGTATAACTCGAAAACTAATCAAGCAAATGGAGCCAAATTTGACATGTGAATGTTTTACGGGGCACGAAACGTTTCTATGGTGAATACACTCCTCTCCCCTTCTCTAAGGGAGGCTTCCAGACAAACGAAACACAAACTTCTGCATAACTCGAAGTTTTTGGGTATGAGAAATGTTTCTATAATGGTACACCCCTCCCTCCTCTGGAATGAAGAGGGGGTCCCACAAAATTATTACACATATTTCAACGAAAAATATTCCAACCATACATGACAGTTGAACATTTTCAGAAAACTTTGAAGGAAAAAGGGAAAATTCGGAAAGTTTAATTCCCATTTGTTCTACAACTACATAGTGACAAGTACTGTTAGTCCATTTGATGTTTGCGCTAGCGAAATTGATCTTTGTTCGAAACAGGAAATGGAATTTAATGTGATGAAACGCACTCCTATATCTTCTTCTATCTATACCAAAAAAAGGATCGCCGGATGTGTTGATAAGAGCAGAACTCGAGGAAGGAATTGTCCGATTTAGTGCTGTCTTTATTCTATCATATTTTCTGTATAAAACATTTATTCCATGTAACGGAGAGACATGTTATTTGCAAGTGGTTGGAAAAACATGAACGAGAATTATGGGCCGTATTCCAGAAAACGAGACGAGCAATTCGTCTCGTCTCGTCTCGGCTTCAGTCACTGTCGAGACGAGCAAAATACCCCATTCCAGTACACGAGTTTCATTGAAATGTTTTATTTGGTAGACTGGAGAGACTTCAGTCAGTTTTTCTCGGTATGATCAGTGATGTCAGATGAAAAGACATGTTTTTGTTTTGAGAAAAACAACAAACAGTTTGAAAATTGATCAATCGATACTCTTTTCTCAGTGCCAGTATATAATAAAAAACATTACAAAAAGAAATCATTTTCATATATCTTCTGGTTTCATTGATATTTTTCCTCGAGCATATGGTTTTATTTACTCACACGTTTTGTTATTATGGATTTAATGGGGGCAATGTTTGTTCACCTAATCAACGATTTATCAAGAAAAGTTTCAAATCTATATATACGTATTTCCAATAAAGTAGTAAAGTTTTGAATTACTCATTTTCGTTCAATATGTGAAGACCCTTTTCGTGCCGTGTTCATATATTCAAAACAGTAATCTAGCATCCCTGGATATGAGTTCAATGTTTACATTTGGTTGTGTTGTTTGGAAGAGGTCCATTTGAGAATCTGTAAAATCTTGCAATTACTGAATTGAATTTGATGGTTGCAGTTGAAAACATACATTGCTTATGCAATACTAGTTTAGCCGTGAAACAATTTTTGATGATAAAGACGGAGCAGAATAATACCGATGCTTTCAATCAACAAGGTGAACAAACACATCAAACAAACTAGACGATTCGACTGATTCATCGACGAGCGCGGCCAAACGGTCGTCGAGCCAGACGAGCTACTCGTCTGTTTTTAGTCGAGCTCGGCTTCTGGAATATGAAAACAAACGAGACGAGCGCTCGTCTGCTCGCCTCGTTTTCTGTAATAGGGCCCTATGTCTGAAAATAATCTGATATTATAATGATGAGTTTTGTTAGAAATGCTAGGAATTTTATAGTAAAAGGTAAATTCAACGGGGTCGAATAGAAGATCAATCAATGAACAGTTCTGCGATTAAACCCATGAACTTGCTCATAGTAAGAAAACGTGAGTGTTTGAAGGTATTGACAACAAAAAAACAAATTTTGGGCGGAACGAAGTTTGCCGGGTCAGCTAGTGGTGAATAAGAATGTAGAGAAAAAGGGAAGGAACAACGCTAGTCAGCGTTTAAGACTAGTGAAGTGCACATGAGCACAACCGCCCCCTGAAGGAGTCGCCTAGATGTGGTCCCAGGGGGAATGAGGCAACGAGTAAAGGGCTTGGTTTTAGTGGTTGAGAGCTCCATTCGACGTCTGGGTTAACCCTTCCCAGATAATGCTGGACGAGCGTTCCTCACCTCTATTAACCCATTTTAGGCCAAGCGTTCGAAAAATCGAACAGCAACTTTGATAATTTTTCATGTCTTTGGACAGGAACCATATGGTAATGTTTTTGCACCAAAAGATAGCTTAATTTATTAGCTACCACTTATATCGATTTCATTCAATTTTGAGTAACTTTATTGGATAATAAATTCGATTTAAAGCAAGTATGTTTGGAAGGTGTTTTCAATTTCAATAAAAAACCCCAATCAAATACAAAATATGTGAAGTTTTCTACAGTATTGCTTTGATAAAAGAACATACATTGTGATATAGAGCGAACATTATTCGATTGAGCCGCATACAGGAAAATAACAGTCGGGGAAATTGAGTGTTCGAAAAATCGAACGTTGGCCATAATGAACTTTTTTTTTCTGCTGAATCAACATCAACACATCTAACCTCCGCTGCGCATTTTGATTTGTTTACTTTAGAATACGGAAGGTTTTTCATTTATTCCTGCATTTTTAATTGTGAATGTTTGCAAATACCGATTAATTTAGCAAATATTATTGAAAATCTGTATGATTTTTTGTCCGTAACAACCTTAGGTGATGGCGGCCCGTAGAATTTCTTTCGTGGGGGAGCTGGAGGAAATGATCAGTACGTATAACGAGGATTCTAATGAGATTGTTTGTGTGAATATTCTTCCGCCGGACCGAATAATAACCTCCCAACCCTCTATGCATTTGTTGTTTAGCAGTACTGTGGTACTTTGCAGGTTTTGGAAAATGTTCGATTTTTTCGGGAAATGGATAATTGGAGAGACTAGTTTTTAAGCATTGACATTTCTCCACAGTTAACAATAAAAATAACAGCATATGCTTTCGTTCGAGAGAAATAGTGTGTCAGTGATAAGTGAAAATTACATGAAATAAGAAATGCCACATCTCACCGTTGGTGGATTAATTTGGATTTTTACTTAGAGACCTCCATTCTCCTGTTCTTGTTCTTCCGGGAATCCAAAATTGATGCATTTATGAATACCGTATATTTGCTAATTGAAGTGACTTTTAGTTCGCAGTATGTTTGTACTTGCAAAAAAAAGTGCGGGTTTCGGCCAATGTTCGATTTTTCGAACAGTCATTTCCCGGAAAATGGAAGATGGGAAAAAAATAATTCTTGAACATTGGAGTTCCTTTAGCGTTAAGAATCGAAAATACAACAATGGCTTTCGTCAAAAAAATTATGTTTACAGCTTGGTCGTTGATGGGTTAAAAAAAAGCGAGAGAGAGAGAGAGAGAGAGAGAGAGAGAGGGGGGGGGGAGACTGTTCACCTGCGTAAATGTACCAAGAGAAGTGTCACTTTCATTTATCTTGAAGAAAGCTTTATTTTAAATATTTACGTGACATGATTTTCAGATTCAACACGCAAATCAAACAAATAACTAAATTTTATGTTTGTGTCTAATAAAACCTTATTTTGGCTTCAAAGGACAGATAAGTGCAACCACATCCTTTCAAATGGGTTTCAATGTTAATCCATACACACTTTTAAGTCCGTACTGAGAAATCACGTAGGGGATAATAATTTTCATGTTTCAAAGATAGAGATTTAAGATTAAAGTAATATTGGGAGTTCGCCAATAACCCTTTTATGCATGATTTGGAGTCATGGAAATTATTCTAAATCAAGCAATTGTTTGTATACGATTTCATTTTCGAGTAACTAATTTTATTACAATGAAAAATAGCTTTCTTTTGTGCATTCAACAGTCCCAAAAAGACAAAAAATATTGTGGAGCAATCCTGTTCAATTATTAGCAGCTACGTCGAGATAATCGAATCTATCTGGTGGGCCCCTTTAGTGGGAGCTGACGAAGTCTGTTGGTTTGTTGAATAACCATTCTCGTTTCATAAAAACTATAAGAAGTATTATTAAATGTGCATTTATCAAAAGACAAATTAAAACTGGTAGATTGGGTGACACACAAATTTAACAGCTGTCAAAATACGTAGTGGTATTTCACTAGCTTTAAATTGAAAGCCTCTTTTGGCTGACATAACGGTTAAGAGAACCGGCGTTTAAATATACTTCATTAGCAGACGGGTCCGGATTGTGTAAAGTAATGTCCATGGGCTGGTTGGTCTCCACCGCAGAGATTCTGACAATTCAAATTTTGGAAAGTTCGTCCCAAAAAAAAATCTGATTCAAGCCTGAATCCCTTTACCATAACCACATAATTGGATTTCGTGTAAAAGAATCAAGTCAACCGTTCCTCATTCAAAATCCCGGTGCTGATTTGTTCTAATTTGTCCCCAGACGATGAGTGCCATTCGGCACTCTCTAGCCGTCCTTTCGGAACATCAAAAGTTTTTATTTATTCACCCCGCTTCGCCCTATCCCTTCTTCCCCACCAATCCGATGTATTTAATTAGTTTTCTACAGGTTTTGCGCTCCAATGACGGTAAGAATAGCTCATCAGCATAGTTTCGACACCAGTTGGAAACAGTTTCCAATGCAGATGGACTATCACAAACTTGGTAACTTATTTCAATCTAGTTTGGAGATTTCCATTTCCACCAATGGAAATGTTTCGAAATGATCACGGTCACGGACAAGGTTGTTAGATACTATTTGACCTTGGATATTGTTATGTTTTCTGTCCTGTGTAAACTACACAGTATCTTCAGTCAATAACTTCTGCTTACAAGTTGAAACTAATCTCAGTCATTGGAAGACTTTTTTATTACAATATTTATTGGGATCCGAGTACAATGTTTCCGAGAATCCAAACTGAATTGTTTTGACAGTTGGCTGCACCCTTATCGTTTTCTATCCATGATCTATCATTTCGTCAACAACGGGCCGAAGAGTAGCGTTTCGAGAACAGTCGTACTCGACAAAACTGGTCACTACAATTTCAAATAATGTTTTCATTGAATAAAACGGATATAATTGTTTCAAGCCGCTGGTTTGTACACAATTGCATTGGAACAACTTTTCACATCATGAGCTTCGTAAACAAACAGCGCTTTGAAAAATTGGCATTTTCTGGCGGCTGCTGGCGACCTCGGAGCTCGCAAGCACGCGGCCTTCAGTGCTCCTAACCCAACACGGCTTTTATTTGATATTTTGTTTTTATTTGTTCCAAACACAACTCAATTTAAACCGAAACTCCAAGTTAGCAACTGTGTGGACATCGCGGATGCTTCTCGAAATACTTTTCCATTCTCGTTAGAGCAATTTATAGGGAATCCTTCCTCTATCCCGCATTTCGTCTGCTTGTCTTTTTTTCCCATTTTTTTGGCCCGTCACCCCACTCATCCCAAACTGCAATTTTAGTCGTTCTATTGAATTTGAACTTTTAAAATATTTGTCAGCAAACATTTACCCGTCGCGTCGAATCCGAATCCGCCGTGGCCTCCGACGTGGGGACAAAGCACGGACCGTCGTTTGCGTGAAAATCGCTGTGTTTATTTATATTTAATTATATCCCTTTTTCTATTTTTTTTTCTCTTTTTTTCTTCGCTTCCACCAGAGCTCCGAGCGCGGATAGCGGGACCACCGGACATATTCGTGAAGTCCGGCAGTGAAATCATCATGACTTGCGTCATCCAGCAGGGACCACACGATCTGGGCACGGTGTTCTGGTACAAAGGTTAGTACTTCGTGGCTTCGTGGCTAAACACATCCTTACTTTTGTGTGCAACATTTTTTTTTCTTCTCTCTCCCTTCCAGGAAACACACTGATAGAGTCCACCACCCAGGAGAACAACATCCTCACCAGTGAGAACCAGCGAATCACAGTGGAAACCGATTGGACGGATGGGCTGACGTCGAGGTAAGTTCTGAAGGATGCGTACGAAATAGGAAGACTCCTACACAAATGGTTCTTTCAATTGTTTCGACGATGTGATCATTGTAATGTGAAGTGAAAACTTCTCCCCAGGTGGTGTGGGAGCAAGGAAATGAGTTTTCCGGGATGGGGGAGGTTGCTAGGTATGCTTCCTTGCCAGGAATGGATACGTGGCAG
This sequence comes from Toxorhynchites rutilus septentrionalis, assembly GCF_029784135.1. Taxonomy (NCBI): domain Eukaryota; kingdom Metazoa; phylum Arthropoda; class Insecta; order Diptera; family Culicidae; genus Toxorhynchites; species Toxorhynchites rutilus. The sequence goes on from NC_073745.1 coordinate 283,681,235, forward strand.
CTTTGCTATTATTTCAATCCCGAAGGAAGTGGTGGTACCGAGCAAGAGAAAGTTTTCTCCGAGCAAGTTAGTGGCTTTGGATTAGCAGACAATGCAGGACTAAGTTATGCCGAAGCTGTACACTTGATGCCATCATTAGGGAGTGAGAAATTCCATTTAGCTCAAGCTGCCGCAGAGAGTTTAAGCCAAGCTGGGCAATTATATTAAAAATATATACGATAACATCCAATTATTTTGGAAGATAAAATATGACAGATGTGGTTTTTGTTGCGATTTATATTGCTTTCTTAGTTCTATTTGCATTATTCATTAATTATTGATGAGTGTTGGGATTTCGTTATTCGGATTCTTCAGGAAAAGCGCCTTTTTTAGTTATCATATGGCAGCTCTCTTAAAACTGTAAATTTTTAAATATTTTTTTGTCTTCATTATACAGATTTTCAGCCTTAAGCTGGTTCATCAGATTAATATTTTAGCATCGTATATCAATTTATAGGACGGTCTTTTATGGTCTCCTCATTACTGATCAAATACAGTAAAAAAATAATTCAAATTTAAATTCAATCAAAACTACTGATGAAAATTACAAGCGTGTTAAAAATTATGGTGGTAGTTTTTTCCCCTTTCTATATATTTTTGACGTTAGATCGCCAATGCTGACGTTAGACTCTGTCGGTAGAGATAGGCGAATCGCTAATCAAGGGGTAGTAGGGTCGGACTGGGCTAGTTGGTCATAGGGGTAAGTTGGTCAATGACGATATCTTGAACTTAGCGATATATGGACGATAAATAGCGAATTGCTGATGCAGTAAAATAAACGAAATGGAAAAAAAAACTTTTTATGAAGTAGGTTAAAAAACGATTTGCCAAAAAAACATTCACTGTTTGCTCATTATAAAATTTGTCCAAAAAATGGTTAATAATCATGGAAAAAAAAATCGATTCTGACGTAAAACTAAGTTTTATTTCATGTACAGGGTAACTTCGATATAACATTTCATTTCGCTTTCAAAATTGTACGTTGTATCGAATTGTACGTTATATTGAAGCATAATAAATAACTCACAGTCGTAGCCTGTAATACATTTTTGTGTTGCTTTTAGTAAAGTTAATGAATAAATTTAGTTAGAAGACGAAGCCAGCCTTTCTCATGATGTTTCCCTTCGTACTGTTAATTAAAGCTCGATTCATTTAGAATCCGGAATCACTAAAATCAGCTGTATTTTGGGATTAATTGAAGGTACAAAACATGTTTTAGCATCACAATACAGATAATTCATTGTTCTGTCAAAAAAAAAAATAATCAAACAAAATTTTCTTTACACTTTGGAAATGTGTACGTTATATCGAGGTAAAATATACGTTATAACGAGGGTACGTTATATTGAAGTTTCCCTGTATTACTTTTAAATGTTAATGGAAATCGATTTTAAAATTATTTTCATTGAATTTCCATGGATATTCTTTTTTATATATAGAGGAACTAGTTGGTCATACAACAGCGGGGCTAGTTGAGTAGTTTTAAATTGCTAAAATTTTTATGAAAATTGTTCTTGGTGTTATTTAATTACTTGAAGTACTTTGTCCTGACCCTAATTTAAACTATTTTCTATAAATTTTCAGTTATTCTCACCAAAATTTTCCATTATAATACAAAATTATCTTTAGACACGATTTTTGTAGGACATTTTTTCACCACTTGCAGGTAAAAGTGATTTTCATTTACATAGGGTACTAATTTCATTTGGGAAAAATAATGTTCATTCATAATTTTTGTTTTAAAAGTGTGTTTGCATGTTGTCATGCAAACTCCCCAACTTATAATGCAAAGCTCAATGCTGTCGACCGACGCGGATAGAACCGTTGTAGAAATTTCTAGTTTGAGAGTAACGCTTATAAAATTTTCAGGTATGCCGCGTTTCTTTACGCAAGCTATAAACAAATATAGAAGGCATATGATTTACTGCTAAACCCTGTGTATTTGTAATGAGACAACCAAATATCAACCAGCACGCAAACCTCTTGCAATATAATTGTCATATTTGTATTTTTTGCCGTAAAATTTTCAATCAATATAATAAACGCTAACATTGAATATCAACAATTCACTATAATGCATCGAGTAATGTAGCATACCTGGAGGTTATTTAAATATACTTTGGGGCGAACGAAACATATGTCAAAACAAATGCAAGCAAGAAACCGGCTGTGCTCAGAGACGTCGGTGAATAAATGGGTTCAAATAATAGAATAATTATCACAGTGATGGCGATTAATGAAAAAGGAAACCATTTAAAAAAAAATACAATGCAAAATTTGTTTAACCGTCATGGTGTTCTTTCGAAATTCATCGAATAGGCTAAACCATTTGCGGTTGAAGCATAAAAATAATTCCTTGGTGGTGGAGGAGACTGGGAAGAAGAATTCAGCGTCTGCAGGAGTAAAAGGCGGAATTAAAGGAGGTGGTCTAAGCTCCCATACTAAAGGGTTAGTTTTCAAATTCAGAGTGCCAAGGAAAATATACCATACTAGTGATCAACGATTCTATAAATATACTTCTTTTGAACTAGTATTTTTATTTATTTATTTATTCATTTTCATCAACAGAATGTAGACTACATACTTATATATTAATGTTACAATGTTTTCTTATTATTCATACGGTACATGTTTCTTATTAGCTGTTTTTCAATTCATTGTTGTGTCAATTAATTCGCAGTGCTGATTGTATATACGCATCATGCGATTGATAGGGGCGTTGTTTGCATAATTTATTCTGGATGTTTTGGTTAGAAACAAATTGCGTGTTCTTAGTTGACACCTAGGTACATAGAAATTTAATTTTTCTAGTAATTTAAATGATTGTACTCGTTGCGAAATTACATCCTTAACATAAAAAAGTCTTAGAAGGGTTGTGTCTGAGACCGCATAGTTGACGTAGGATTCCGTTAGGCTATTTGTTCATTTTGGATATGTTTGAAGAATTAAACTCTTTGATAATGATTTGGTAGCCCTGAAAAGGGCCGTTTTGTTTGGAAAACTACACCTACACCATCTCCAATAATTTTTGGTGGACAAGTTGTTGAATATGACGATAAATTCAATAATCTGTTATATTTACATCTAATTTGTCAATTCTCAATGTGGTAAGATCTACGGCGCCTTTAAACGTTTGAATTTTAGTGAATAGGTATTTGGAAACATCCACGAAAATAAAATTATTCAAGTTGTCATTTTTCCTCATTTTTTTTTGTACGGAGAATTCATTTACACTAATGCTTCTGCGGCCGCACTCAACAGACTAAGAGTTGCTTTGAATTCATGTGTAAAATATGTCTACAACTTATCGAGATATTCCAGTGTTTCACACTTACACAGCACTTTATTAGGACATAGTTTCACCAAATTTTATGTATATCGTACACGCATAAACATTTTCAAAATTGTTAAAAGTTGCGTGCCACAGTACCTATTTGAACAACTTAAGTTTATGAGAAACACGAGAACCATGAGTTTTTTATTTCCACAACATCCATCTGTTTACTATGGGCAATCAATGTTAAGGAGAGGTGTTATATATTAGAATCGCTTATCACCTGCTCTTAAATCGTCTATAACTATTTCTACACCCAAACTAGCGTTGGCAGAAAACATGTCATCTTTGGCAGAAAAGATGCCATTTCCTGTGCATGAGAGTCAAATGCGCAAATAATGAGCCGTACGACGTCAATGGGAATCGAACCAAGGACGGCTGGAATGCAATGTTACTTTACACTACCACGCTATCCATATAGCTGCCAGTGCTATTATAGAGAAGCGTGATAATATTAACCTCATCATAAAATGAAGTTGGAAAGTGTTTTCTAAGACGATAAAGAAGAACATGAACGAGAATATATCTTTCTCTGTCTAGACCGTGTATTTGGCAAACTATACGAAAAGCTCTCATATGCTTTCATCCTGTTTCGCTCCCTCATCATGGCTCTAGCATATATATTATACAAATGATATACATGTATTGGGGAGTAGAACATTTTATGTTATCTTTCAGCTCATTTAATGTAATAAATCGGGATGCCAGAACATGTGCTCAAAATTAATTTTGGGTGTAGCTTCAAAAGGGGTCTACTCGGGGAACTTGGTCGCATGCAATAAAGGATTTGCTTGAATTAAATTCAAAATTCAGGAACTTGTTATGATAGGTTGTAATGATATGATATTTCTTTTATCAGAATATCCCACCACAGTGTAACGTAGTTCAAACCACACTATTTAACACACTATTGATTAAAGAGTTGTAGTGTTCTATGCATGTGAATTATCAGTTCAGGACGACGCCTAGATCACTAACTATTTCACATTTTTCTATATTTTGATTTCCACGACGTATTACACTAAATATTTGGTACATGATGTTTTCTGCTAAATGTAATGGAGTGGCATTTTTTTACATTCAGTTTTAGTAGAGTTTTAGTTTAGTAGTGGTTTTAGTATAGTAGTATGGAATACATGTATTTCGTTTTGGAATGCTTCAATGTCGTTTTCATTACCAATTACCGCGAGATGCTTGATGTCGTCTACATACACAAGTACATTTATACGCTTGAGAACGAAGGAGATGTCATTAACGTACAGAATGACAAGATGAGAGCCTTGTGGGACTCCCGAAGTGACTTTTACTGGATTTGAATTGAGCCAGTTTAAGAGTCTTTGTTAAATTCCAATTTTCTGCTATTTGTAGTAATGGAATGTCGATGCGGTCAAATGCTTTACTGAAGTCAGTGTAAAGAGCTTCTACGTGTTTGCCATTTTCCATTGCATACAAAATAAAAGTCACAAATGCCAACAGATTAGTTGCCATTGAACGACCTTTGAAGAAGCCATGTTGCTTACAAGTTATTCTATTCCTTATTTGTTGGATGACTTTTTCGTTCATTATTGCTTCGAATAGTTTAGGAATGCAAGAGATTATGGCAATTCCGCGATAATTACGTATGTCAGATTTAGCGCCTGATTAAAAGATAGGTACCAAAACAAATTGTTTCCATCTTTCTGAGAATATTCCAGTTTGTATTGACATATTAAAAATGCAATGTAAGGGAAGGATGAGTTCCTCAGTCAGGTTCTTCAGAAATACAGGTGTTATTTCGTCGGGTCCTGGTCCTTTTGTTTCGTATAACTTCGTTAATTCATGGACAATTGTTGTTAAAAATAATTCACCGATATGTCATTCGTATATTCCGGTGAGAAAGAAAAATAGTTCCGATCGCGTTTTTCTTCAGAAAATGTGGTATATACTTCCTGAAGATGCCATACAAATGAAACACAAATTTCTGCATTACCAAATTAGGCATATTGAAATTTTAGGGTGCAATAAATGATTCTATGATGGTTAGACTCTCCACCACTCTCTCTAAGGGGGGCTGCCTTACAAATGAAACACAAATTTCGGCATTACTCAAGAATTAATCAAGCAAATGGAAACAAATTTTGCATGTGGAGGTTTTAGGGTACAATAAATAATTCTATGGTGGTTAGATGCTCCTCCCCCTCTCTAAGGGGGAGCTGCCATACAAATGAAAGACAAATTTCTACATAATTCGAAAACTAATCAAACAAATGGAGCCAAATTTGTCATGTGGAGGTTTAAGGGTGCAATAAATGTTTCTATAATGGTATGACACCCCTCCCTCTTCTGGAATGGTCCCATAAAGGGTCCCTTAAAAATATTACACATATTTCAACCAAAAATATTCCAACCTTACATAACAATTGAAAAATTTCGGAAAACTCTGAAGAAAAAAGGGAAAACTCGGAAAATTATATTCCCATACGTTCTACAATTACATAGTGACAAGTGCTGTTAGTCCATTTGATGTTTGCGCTAGCGAAATTGATCTTTGTTCGAAACTGGAAATGGATTTTAATGTGATGAAACGCACTTCGCACTATATCTTCTTCTATCTATACCAAAAAAAGGATCGCCAGATGTGTTAATAAGAGCAGAACTCGAGGAAGGAATTTATCGATTTAGGGCTGTCTTTATTCTATCATATTTTCTGTATCAAACATTTATTCCATGTAACGGAGAAACATGTTATTTGCAAGTGATTGAAAAATCTTGAACGAGAATTGTGTCTGAAAATAATCTGATATCAAAATGATGAGTTTTGTTAGGAATACTAGGAATTTTATAGTAAAAGGAAAATTCAACGGGGTCGATTAGAAGATCAATCAATGAACAGTTCTGCAATTGGACCCATGAACTTGCTCATAGTAAGAAAACGTAGATGTTTGAAGGTATTGATAACAAAACACAAATTTTGGGTGGGACGAGGTTTGCCGGGTCAGCTAGTATGTAATAAATTTTAAATATTTTTTTTTAATTTCAGTTTGCTAAAATTCTTTTTAATATATAAGTTGAAGTTACCGAATATCGCCCAGTAGCCTGAGTTTATCCACCTCGATTTCTCGTCTGTTTATTATTGGATCTGATGGTTACAAATCACACTACTACCTTAAGTAGGTACCTACTCATACAGATGTTGTCGGGATCCGTATCGCATCAAGAGTGATTTGGAAAAAATAGTGAAAAATATTTTTTTCATAAATTTGCAAATGTGATGGGTATACTGTTGTAAATGCTACCTGTGGGCTCACGTAGCATGTGATGCTGCCGTTGACACGTGTACCACTTGTTTAAACGACATGCATTGATATGTATTGAGTTTTTAATTTATAGATCATAATATACATTTTTTTTGCAGTATTCCTCTTGGTTTGAATAAAAAATTTGGTGGGCGATATTAGGCACTACATTTCAAAAATTTTAAATTTGACTTTTTTCAGAAAAAAATCGCAGTGCCCAAACTATTCAGTATTTTGACCTCAAACTCTGATGGGTCATAGGGAAGAGATGTAGAAATACCCCTAGTAATTTAAATCCCGTTTCACTAATTTTTATGTGCCTCATTTTTGAGGTCAAAAAAAAGTGGGCGATATTCGGTCACTTTACCTTATATTTTTTTAATTTCCTAAAATTTATGATTTTATTTTATTCGTGTAATCGTAAAAAAAAACCCAAACCCTAACACTGATGCTAGTGAAAATATTGTATACCATACCAAATTAGAAAATTAGGTAATTTTTTTGAAAAACGTTTTTAACCATAGCTCTTAGGTTGAAAACGTAGTTTTTTAACGCTATTCTCAACAAGTTGGAAATGGACATATGGAAAAATACTCATAGTGCATCTTACTATAATGCACCACTATATATCGTAAAATAAAATTACAATCAAAATTCTATTTTTTTTTTGTATTTTGAAAAATAAAATAAAAATTTTCATGTTGATATGTTGATAATTTCGAATCACCACGAAATGTACCACACAACAACGCTCCAAAATTGTGAAAAAAATCATATCAAAAACACGTATTGTAAGTGGGGGTAAGACGGGATTGTCCAAAAAACTTCAATTGTATCTTTAGAAATTCATGTTTCCCAAAACTTGAATGAAGTTTTTTACAATTCAATACACTGTTTTTCGAAATAATCGTCCAAATGTTTTACAAAAATGTGTATTTGAATTTTTGAACGTTTTTACTGAAATTCGAAACATTTTATTCGATGTAGGTAATATGGAGATATAGTTGGGGTGGGGGGCATATGGACAGGTTTGTAATATGTGAAGCGTAGAAGTTTAACGCTCGTGAGAGGAATAATTTTTTTCCACCTAGATCTGAGCTCATCACGAATGTCCGTTAACCCTTTCTCTACGGCAGGATGCTCCACGGGAGTGCTAAATGACGAAAAAATTGAATTAATCCACCTAGAAATGCTATTGTGCTTTTTAGCAGTATAAACAGACAGACCCAGCAGCTATATTGCTTCTGGTTCCAGTCAGCATCCAGAAGCCTTTGGTGATTTGATTATCGTTTATAGACGCAGGGCATTTCTTAGGAAAATAATAAACAGACTTTTCACATTCCATCTCACCCCCCCCTGGCAACTATTCGTTTCACCCCACTAGGACAATTATTTCAATGCTGCTACAAATGAAATACAAATTTATGCATAGCCAAAGAGCTAATCTAGCAAATGGGGCCAAATTTGACATGTGAGGGTTTTAGGGTACGAGAAATGTTTCTTAGATAGTTCGACATACCTCCTTCCTCTAAAACTTCTGCATAACTCGAGAATTAATAGAGCAAATGGAACCAAAAATTGGAATGTGAGGATTTAAGAGTACAAGAAATGTTTCTATGATGATTTGACACCCCTCCCTCCTGTGGAAGGTCACATATTCGACCAAACATTTCAATTGAAATTTTTCGGAAAACTCTGGGAAAATTCGAGAAATTGAATTCCAATATGTTCTACTAGGGGGGCGTTGCTGATTAATGGTCAGCTGCATCCCAATAGGAAGTATCCCGTATCGGGCACACGTACAGAGCATCGAAGACTGCAACATACCAATTATGAGAACACTTGTAATACTAACCTCGAGCCAACCGCGAGTAATCGGTTACATATTACTAACATAGTTGTAAGACAAAAATTGTCAAAATATTGGACTCCCGGCCCCGTCAGGCTAACGCCACATGTGCCTTAATAAAAAATATATTTTGGGAAAAAAAAAGTTCTACAATTACATCGTGAATAGAGTTGTTAGTGCATTTGATGTTTGCGTTAACTAAATTGATCTTTGTTCGAAAGTGGATATGGGTTTTCAGATGAAAATGCGCACTCCTCATTCTATCTATATAAATAAATATGGATCGCTAAATATGTTGGTAAGCGCAAAACTCGAGGAAGGAATTGTCCGATCCGAACCGTCTTCATTTTTATATATTTTCTGTATCAAACATGTATACCATGTAACGGAGAAAAATGTTATTTGCAAGAGATTCAAAAATCTTGAACGAGATTTGGTAGAAGTACTAGGAAATTTGTAGTGAAAAGAAATTGTAAACGAACAAATGTTAATCAATCAGTGAAGGGTTCTGCGATTGGACACACAAACGAGATCGCCGGGTCAGCTAGTGTTGTAAAAATCTTGATATTCAAGTATTAAATTCAGTACGGCTTTTCACAAGTAAGGCACGGCTCATAATTGAACGATGATCAACGAGCACGAAGTGAAGGGCTTTCTGCCTCTTTAGAAAATTAAACTGTTCGATGGTGTTCTCTTCGCTAAATGGTGTTTGGCCCTTTCGTTCTTTGCTTATGTATGCATATGTACGCAAGGATAAATGATGCCACAAACCAGCATGAACAAATGCCCAATCCATTGTTCGCTCTTCGATACATTAGAAGAATAGAATTTTGAGTTTCCAATTCACATACATATCCTCCCACCCCCTATTTCGGACCAAAACTTGCCGACGTTCCTGGGAACTCGAAAACACTAGGCAAAATGAGAAGGATCTTATGAATTTCCTGCATGACTTCCTTCTGACCTTCCCCAGTATATCGTCTTCCCTTACCATAGGAGGTCTTTTCCCAACGAAGCTCTTTGCTTTCATCGCTAACGAAAGCCCAAAGAAGTGTTCCGTACACAATGCAGACAGCATCCACAGCCACGTCAACCTGAACCCGCCTTAACTCCCCCCGCGCTTTTCCCACATCTCGAGGGAAGCAATATATTTCGTTCGTATGCAAATCATGTCCGACGCCGCTCTATTCGTTAGCTTGAATTGTTCATTTCTTCTAATGTAGCATTTTCTTTTTGGTCCTTCTCTCTATTATTATCAAAATGGCTTTACCCAACGCTGGTGAACATCCGAAACCAACATGCTGCCGTTGTCGTTGCTGTTGCTGCTGCTGCTCCTGCCGTCATCTTGGGCCGCTGGATTTTGCTGGAATGCAAACAACACCGAACTCCGAACACCCCCATCAACCATCCCAACCAGGTTGAAGATAAGACGTGCGGTGCAGAGCGACACCGGTAACTACACTTGTGTACCGACGATGGCCAAATCATCCAGTGTGTATGCGCATGTAATTAGTGGTAAGTTATCTCTAAATTTTAATTAACAAATAGTATTTATGGTAGCCGGAATTCTTCCGTATCCTTCCATGCAAGGGGATCCCATATTGGAAGATTGCACGAAGCAGCAGCAGCATGTTTCTTAGCGCTTGGAAGTGGAATTCGGGTTACGCTACCAAGATGCTGTGCAGATAGTCACGAAGTAATTTCGTTGCGACAGAGTTCCAGTGGGTTTTTGGTTTGCATTTGGAAATTCCGCCCTAAAATTAAAACGAACGAAAACAAACTCATTTTACACGAATTGGTTTTTCCCCCTCCCCGGTGAATATGAAATGTAGGTCATCGCGACAGCAAAACCTGCACCAGATTCCAATCACCGTTTAATGGCTCACTTCTGTAAATTGGATCATCACACACTTGTGCGCTATCTCGTGTTTGCGTGTCAACTATTCTCACCAGTGCGAAACTGCCGCGCCACAGCTCCCCCCCCCCCTCCTAAACCAAGTTTTAAATTGCTTTTTACGACTTGACATCAAACTTTTCAAATTAACGACGGCCGGGACTTGTCTGCGCCTTGCAGGGACATTAAAATCCGTGAACTGTGACCCCGTTTCGAGACCGGTCCAAGCCGCAAAGGTCTCCATTGTTTACAAGCTTCCGTGTTCCGTGATATGCTTGCCAGCAGAACGAGATCATTTCCTTATGTGCGAACAAGGTTACTATTGCTGGTTGCTGCTGCTGCTGCAGTCGTACGTGACGTTAAGGTGGACCATTCCAGTGCTCCACTGTTCCATGACTGTTCCGTGAAGTTATAAAGTTACGAGTTATGATCTAGCAGAAATCATTTCCAATGGTAATTATTATCTAATTTCAGCAGCAGGCATTCATTATAATTTCCGTATCTCGTCGAGAGACGTTCTTCATTAGACCGTATCCGATTCATATCATTTGAAGATTGATTCTTATGTTCATTATATACGAATATCAGTAAAATTAAATCACCGCACGCAATATTCACATACTCGGCAAAAATGGCGGAAGCGAAGTGCAACGGATTGATTTTTGAAAGTAAATACATGGAGATGAGATATCCACAGCTATATAGATGAGAGAGACATAGCAAAGGAATGACTAATCATTAATTATTGTTTATGGTAACTCAGTAGTTAACTCGTAACTTCTTCGAGGAATAAAGAAGACATGGCACTTTAGTATTGGTTTTCAACTCTAAACACATTTACAATTTATTCTAGGCGCAGATTTTCCAATTGTACTTTCTCGATTTTCTATATTTTAGAAATTTCCTTTCAGTGGTGTATCATTCGGATCACAGTTGAACTTTTGCGCATTATTCTTGGTAAGATATTGGCTTCCCTTTATAAGTATCATGTCTATGTGCACTTGAGGGAATGGTATTTTACTAGTTCGATATTATTGGGATTAGATCGATCACTTGCGGTTTAATCGAGGTTAGAAAGAGGGAGAGTTTTTTTTATAGAATTTATAATGAACTAGCTGACCCGGAAAACTTCGTCCAGCTCAAAATTTATTTTTTTTCCTAGCTGACCAGGCAAACGTTGTTCTGCCAAATAAATTATTTCTAGTGAATATTTTGGGTGTTGAATAAAACACACTAATGTATTGTAAGTGTGTTTGAATATTTTAACGATCTTTAAAATAAATCGAATGTGACCGATAAAAAAAACGAATTAAATGATTTGAACGAACGGTTATATGATGTTTCTTGGTGTATTTCATTAACGTAACTGACATGTTTGATCTCTTAAAAGTTAAACGTCAACTGAAAAAAAGTAATATAAGTTTGTCGTAAAGTAGAAAAAATTAAATATAGAAAATCAATATTTATTACTGTCTCCTTGTTAGAAAATACGTGCATGTGATTTTCAACATGGCTTAGTTTATAACAGCTTGGTCTCGTTCATAAATTGGAAAACAGCGATACGCCAGCTAACTTCAATGGAGCTGATTAATCGGCCTGTTTGGAATCGCGTTATTTTATCGTTGTCATTCAATCGAGGAGTATTCACATCGGTAATCTAAGTTTGATACACTGCCATATTGCTTCCTTTATTCATGGATGTTTTTATTACTCTTCACCGATTTGTAGAACTCAATATTCATATATGCATATGAGTGATCGGATTTTACAATTCGATCGAAATCGACTTTTACACTCTTAAATTCGTTCGCCTTGTCGCGAAACAATGGTCAAAATAAGTCATCCGTATTTGTGGTTCAATTTACTCTCTATCTGATCGGCATAATTCCGGAAATGATTCTAAATTGTTGAAATTTGAATGAAAATTATTATTCGATTTCGTTTGGATGCTAAATTTGTTTTGAATGTGTTTGAATGCTAAATTTTGCGTGTTTATTCCACCCGAAAAACCATTACTATTTTTGCTTCATAGAAATGGAACATGGAGACCAATGTTGTTTACGTCGAATTGCGTGGCAAGGTTGTCACATTTGCTCAACTCGATTGGACTTGAGCTTGAACAGAATGCAAAATTGCGCTTTTTCTATTCAACAGAATACAACCAACAATATGTGGGAACGAATACGATCGAACTTCATTTTGTGTTTGAACACACGCGCAATGTCATGACAATGCATTGCGCGTGTGTTTAACTAAAGCTATGTCGGCGTTGTTCATGATAGTGTCTCGCAAGTGAATGAATTATTCCTCGCACCGCTTTTGTTGATTGTGTAGTAAGAATTGCAGTCGTTCAATCTCTACCTTCGCGTATATGTCGACCATAAATTGTTGGCACAACTTACGTTATCTTGAATTGGCGTTTCTTGACCTTGTCAAATCTCCATATGATAAACATAAAAATCCATCGAGCGCGTCCTCTGTTTGTTTCGTCGCATGTTCATAAATATTAAATCAAAATGAGAAATGATGTTCATAATGAATTAAGTATCTGTGACGGGGTCTCGTTGGTCTAATGTTTATGCAAGAGATTTTTCGTTAAAGAAACCCTTCTGACTTGCACTGTAGTCACGCGTATTCTTGAGCTTGCCACTCCAGAATACATTCAAGGCGTATTGTTCGTCATAGAAATCTCAACTATTTACTAATAAAAATGACGCAAGTAGTACTACGTTGAGAAGGCAAACCTTGGGAACGGTAGTGCCATTGGAGAAGAACATAGCGAGGGTCGTATAAACGCAATTCCAGATTATTGTTTTTTCTTCGCATTAAATTTTTCGTGTCACCGTGCTATCATGATTCCAGCAACGCTTGTGCTGTGGATCTACACACGTCCTCTCCAGCTGATGTTTTATCAGGGTTGATGGCAATAGCGTGATTGTCATTTTGTAATCCGAGCAAATGTGATTTGAAGAATTTCGATAACTCATTGTGCTCATTCAAAAAGGCTTCCAGCTCGTCGGAGATGCTCCCTGCTTTAGATGAATTGATGTTACTTGTGTATTTGTAGATGGATGTTCAATGAAGCGGGCGTTACGCCATCAGTCATTGAACAACTTAAATGAATTCGTTCTGTTGAAAAAGTGAACAACGGTTAAATTATTAGAATATTTTTAACACAAAAATACTAAAATCGCAATTAAAAATAGGGAATTGGGGTCAAAATTTAAGGTTATATGTATGGTATGAAGTCAAATTTTTGAAAAAAAATATCCAGACCTTTTTTTCTGCATAGAGCCACCCTATTCGGTATTAAATGTATGGTTATCGGTATCCTACCGGTATCATATATAGTTTACAACCTATTCTCATACCTACCAATTATTTTGAGTATAATTTCATCAAAATCGGTCGAGCCGTTTCGGAGAAGTTCGGTAACAAACACCGTGACACGAGATTTTTTTATATATAGATTATCAATACCTTCAAACATTCACGTTTTCTTGCTAAGCGAATGTTCATGGATCCAAATTTTCAAATTGTTGGTTGTTTGTTTGGTTGAAATATGTGTAATATTTTTATGGGATTCTCGCTCCATTCCAGAGGAGGGAGGGGTGTCATACCATCATACAGGGTGGGCCATTTAAAGTGGAAAGATTTGTTTTTGCAATAGCAAAGTAAAGAAGTGGAATTTTAAATTTTTTTTTTGAAATTCATTTATTTTGGTCCAAGGAGATTTGTTCTAACTACTTTTTGATTATGATATCTCGTAAATGACCGCCTCTGGCCTTGACTGCAAAATGTGCCCTTTTTTCGGCATTTTCCATCACTTTGCCCAATGTTTCGGCCGATATGGCAGCAATTTCTTGTCGGATATTGTCTTTCAGCGCAGCCAGGGTCCTTGGTTTACCAGTGTATACCTTGGATTTTAAATATCCCCATAAAAAAAAGTCAGGAGGCGTCAAATCAGGTGATCTCGGTGGCCAGTCATAATCGCCGTTTTTCGATATTAATCTTCCGGGGAACATTTCGCGCAATAATTTGGTCGTGGCAGCCGCTGTACGGCATGTAGCGCCGTCCTGTTGGAACCAGTAATTGTCCAATTCATTTTCACGAACAAATGGCAATAAAAAATCGGTAATCATTGTCCGATAACGCTCCCGCAACACTGGCTCGAACGGCATCAATATTCTCGTCGAAACGTCTTGGTCGTTGTCTGGACAGATGACTTGCATTACCAACACTACCAGACGATATAAATTTGGCATATAATCGACGTATAGTGTTGTCTCCAGGCGATGTTTTAACTTTATTTTTATTTTTCCACGCACGTTTAGTTAACACAATTGAGAAGTTATTTTGAATGTACAGCTGAACAATTTCAGCGCGTTGTTTAGGTGTGTATTGTTCCATGGTTAAAATTGTACTGAAATGACGCTTCCAACGCGGTATGACATTTGTTAATCTGACATCTCTGTCAAAAGTTATGGGGTTGCCAGATGCTTCCACTTTAAATGGCCCACCCTGTAGAAACATTTCTCGTACTCAAAAGCCCTCACATTCCAAATTTGCCTCCATTTGCTTAATTAGTTCTCGAGTCACGATCTAGAATCCAATCTTCCCGCAAGAGTGATATTTTTTTCAAAGAAGGTTAGCTTATTGGCTTCAATTTATTAGGAGTACCGGTAAGTTTCTTCGGTTTTACAACAGATGGCGTAACTTGATTAGTGAATCAAATTTTCAGACATTCGTTGGAGAGTTACTGTCATTGCGCGCCTTTTTCAGTATATGTCAAAAAGTTGAACGGCAAACAACATAGTTTTTTGTCACATCGAATTTGTCGAACGAGAGTGTTTTTGCGGGGAGTGTTACTTCATTACTTCAATATGAAGAAACAAGCTGCAAGAAAGTCATCGCATTTTGGAGGAAGTTTATGGTGGCCACGCTCCAACTGAGCGAACGTGTCAAACGTGGTTTGCAAAAGTTGTAATTTTGACTTGGAAGACGAAGAACGTTCCGGATCGCCAAAAAAGTTTGAAGCTGAAGAATTGGAGACTTTACTCGATCAAGCTTCGTCACAAACGCAACAAGAACTGGCAGATACACTTGCAGTAGCTCAGCAAACCATATCCGATCGTTTAAAAGTAATGGGAATGATCCGAAAGATAGGACATTGGGTTCCGTATGAATTGAAGCCACGAGACGTCGAACACCGTTTTTTTCACGTGCGAACAACTACTCCAACGGCATAAAAGAAAGGGTTTTTTGCATCGAATCGTTATTGGCGATGAAAAGTGGGTCCATTATGATAATCCTAAACGTCGGGCAACCCCGGTCATGCATCAACTTCTCAGAAGGTTATGCTGTCTATTTGGTGGGACCAGCTGGGTGTGTTGTACTATGAGCTACTAAACCCGAATGAAACCTTTACGGGGGACCTCTACCGATGACAATTGATGCGTTTGAGCCGTGCACTGAAGGAAAAACCGCTACAATACGAGCAAAGATACGATAAAGTTATTTTGCAGCACGACAATGTTCGGCCGCATGCGTGGAACCGGTCAAAACATACTTGGAAACACTGAAATGGGAGGTCCTATCCCACCCGCCGTATTCTCCAGACATTGAAAGCAATAAAAACGTCTACAATCAATAATTACGAAAATAAAATAATTTTTTTGGTAAGCTCAATATTTTTTAATAAAATTCATTGGCTTCAATTTGACATGTCGATCATCTAAATCGGTTCAATGGTTCAAAAAATATGATTTTTTGGGACAAAGTGGAAACAAATAATTTTTCGGACCACTCTAAAATGGAAATGGGCACTCTAATAAATGTCGCAACGCCATACATAAATTCCAACATCCGAAAAAAAAATCACGAAAATTCGTTATTTTTCGACCTTCCAGAGTGATTTCCTCCTTGAGTAGAGTGTTCAGAAAAGGCACGTATAAAAGTTATATAGTTGTGCTTGCCAACATAAAAAAAGCCAAAAACTGCAAAAATGTGTACTCTACGCAGAGATCGAAATCCTCGCTCGGATGCACGATAAATATTCAATCAATCAATCTAGTTTTCGATGAACCGTGTATTGTTGAAATTTTCGTCTCTTCGTTTTCACCGAAAATTCTTTTTCAGAGAGAAAGAGATGTGGAAAATCTCGTTCTCGGAAGTTCAACGAGAATGGTTTTTCGTCTCTCATTTGGTACTGAAAATATGGAGCGAAAAATCATAGCTAACTTTACCAACGTCGACAGCGTCCAAACGATCTGCATTTGGACAGCGTCTCAATTGTACAAATATTAATCCATCTCATGTTCACTTCACGATGAAACCCAGGGCCTTATTCCCGTATCCACGTACACTTACTTTCCCACTACGCTTACATCTCACTTCACTTTGTTATACTCATTCCCGTTTCGTGAAGTGTAAAAATGAACTTCGTGTAGAAAGTGAAGTGGATACCAAAATGATCCTGTGTTCATCTCCAATGTCGTTTCTAAGAGAAACGTCGATTGTATTTTATTTTGTTTATCCTCGAGTTGTGTCGATACACCCAGAAAATGGATCACTAAAAAAAAGCTTTCAAATCTTTTGTAATGCAAACATTAGTAGAATGTACATATTTTCTGTAAATTTTGCCAACCGTTTGTAGAATGAATGTCAGATGCAATACACATCCCTATCAACGGTTGATTCATTTTACTTCGTGGTATTAGTAACTTTTACGATTTTCATTACTGGCAACCGCGAAGAAAATGTAAATATAACATTATTAGTCTAATTACCGAATGATAACTGAGTTGAACGGCACTACTTTCCGATATTGATTTCTTCACAGAAGAAGGTCAAATTAACCCAGATTCGGGACAGGTTAGTAATATTCTTGAAAATCAATTTAATTTATGTTCTTCAATTAATATTGATACATATTGGATAGCAATGATTCGTCCTCGTCTGCTGCGGGAGAATGCGCAGACATTTCTTCAATAATAAGGAATCTGGGTACTTCGAGACACAAAAACGAACCCTGTCGAGTCCGAGATCTGCCTTTATGCTGTTGGATTTGGTCAAGGACAACTTCATAAACGCTTTGCAGACAATTGTGATCGGTGGTTCGATCAATTGGATGTTTTCCGGATTCGTCACGACGGAGGTTCCGTGTCCACTGACGCTGCGCGTCAAGTCAATGTTGCAACGGGGCCTGGGTTTCGTCAGCTTCGTGATATTTCCCGAATGTGTTTGGCTGAGAAGTAATTACACGCTGATCCTGGGAGAGGATAATGGTGAGAATTGAGTAGTCTGGCGTAGCCATTTGTAGTAATGATTGTGTATTTTTTCCTAATTTGTAATTTGTAATTTGTAAAATCAGATGTGTATAGTTTAGATAGTTCAATAAATAATTTAAATTGTTTAGATAGTTCAATAAATGAATAAAGATGCATACGAAAGCTCAAAAAAATTCATAACAATATATGCATAAAGGTTGGGTTAATATAACATGTTTAGGGTATATGTTCAACATTGAACCAACTGCTTATACTGGGTTATACTGACCGATTTGACATTTGTTTACCATTTTTATCGCGTAATATGTACGAATCAAATTGGTTGTCAAAAAGAATCCAATCGAAATGTCAATAATCAGGAGGGGAAAAGTTTCTTTTCTTAAAATAAACCACATAGAAAAAGTATTGTTATGAAAGGCAAAAATAATCTAATTAAATTAAATGAATGAACTACATTTTTTCATTAAATAATGCGAGCGTTTGAAATCATGAAAGCACAACTGACATTTTGGTAGATTTTCAGAAATGAGTTTTGGTATTTTCAGAAATTTCAGTATTATTGACTTCAAAACTTCTCTTAACTTAATTGTAATTGAATTTTACTTCTCGTCAAATGTTAGGTTTTTATTATTCTGAACACTAGAATTGTATTATTTGAACTTTTTCCTTCCTAAAAAATACGAATTACACAAATTACAACCTTTATTTCAATTTTATTTCGGTCACAAAAGGTTAATAAACAAAGCCCGAGTGACGAAAACGTTTGACAACACAGGAAAAACAGATAGCATGGGGAGAAATGCTGCAAGAATTTTTTCAAACAAAATGCACTTGAAAAATAGTTCAAAAATTACTAATCATTGGTAATATTTACCAAAAAAAACAGTCATATATTCTAACTTTTTGGGAGAGTGTATGATCAGCGATTATGATGAGCACGAGGAATCGCTCTGTTTACACACACGAGAGCGTGAAGTGTAAACCAGAATAACATCGGTGGATGAACTCGGTGTATTCATAATGAATTCTATCAAATGTTTACAGTGGCGTGCAATCCGGAATAAGGTTGTACTCACTCCACATTGTTTTCACGTGTGGTGCATTTGAGAATAAGGCCCCCAATATTGCCGCATATTTTCATGCAATGTTTTCAGCTGTACTGAAGATGTGAAAAACCATTATCGGCATCAAGGAGTCACTGAAAACGAAACCATTTTTCGGCAATCATAACTCACCGAAAAATAAAAATCGGCTTTGCGTTTCTCGCGAGAATCGAAGTGAGCGTATAACATTCTCTCGCCTCCTATATTCTCAGCTATTTTTCCCTGTGGGTGAAAACGGATGTTTTTCGTCTCAAATCGGCGAGCATTTCGATCTCTGACTCTACGAAAGCGGAGCTGTTTTAAAGTAGAACTACGTCTTTCAGAAAGGGTACCAAATCAGAAAACATGTCACGTTTTTATGAAATAAAGTTAACGTTAATAACTGTTTTCACTTTGAACGAATTGTCATGTTGCAAGTCATGTCACCAATCGAATCGGAAATTCTCTAAGATTTGTTTGATATCCTATACATTACAACTCTAAACGGTTTAAATTCATGAAAACTGGAAGAATTTCATTTTGCCCATACATTTGTTCTGCCGATATTTGTTTGCTAACCCAACCCGTGTTTCTAATGTTTATAATTCGAACATTTCATAATAGATCGGAAGGATGTTTGCATCAATTGATAGGAAATATTTGTGCGCGTTTATCACAATTAATAAAATTTGATTTTTCATGAGATGAAAAATTGAATAACTTTAAAATGTCAAGCTTTATCTAAACGCCCTAACTGCCAAATATTGGTTGGACCGATTTACTGTTTCCCCAACACAGACTTCGAAATCGATGTACCTGTGGATATACATGCAAGTCCGGGGTATTTTTGTTCCCACCACGATTGGTTTCCCTAACACGGACTTCTAAATCAATGTGCCTGGGTGAATCCGCTTTGCAAATACATGCAAGTCGGGGGTATATTTGGTGTTGAGTACTTTTGTACTCGCTTGTCGTTGTGCAGACCGGAATATGTCTCCCTAAAACGTACTTTTAAACTGAGAAGCCTGGAAAAATCGTCATTTCAGATACTAGAGGTAAATGAACCTTCGCGGTTCGAGAACTACGTTAACATGAGATGTGCAATAAGTTTTGAGGGAAATGTAAAATACAATGATCGTTTGGCAATTCTTCCGTTCACATATTTTGGTAGTCCTAGACATCATTTCAAACGTAAACGGATGTTTCTGAAATTTACTTGTAACGAAGAACATAATTTATTACAAAAATTTCGATGCATTTTAAAATAATATTCGAAGTGGTAAACAAGTGGATTGCATAATATAATTGCGTAGTTCTACGTCGAAAAAGCGGTCGTGTCCTAGATACTACCCCACACATTTTTTTGTTGATAGATTTTCATATTTTTGTCGATGCATATCGTAAATTAATTTATAGAATTCTAAGGAGCTATTCGATTTTTTTGCTCGAGCGTTTAATCTGAAAGACCCTGTATGTTATTTTAATAGAAAAAAGGATAGTGTTATTTGTTTTATCATTTATCGCATGCCGCGATGATCTCGTTCTTTTTCTTTTTCATGATTGGGTCTTGTTTATTTCATGGTTACATCTTTCGCAATTTTTCGCCCGAGGCCAAGGGCTAACGTCACACCTAACATGCCGGGGGTTTGAGTTCGATTCCCGTTCTGGTTGGTGGATTTTTTCATCAAAGAAATTTCCTCCGACTTGCACTGTGGTCAAGTGTATACTAGAGTTTGCCACTCAGAATACACTCAAGGCGTGTTAAAAATATGGAAAAATTTAAAACAAATATTTGTGTTTCACAAACAAATGTCCGGAATAAAAAGAACATTCAGAAGATGTTTTTTCCGGACTGCTGGTCCAAGTAAACGATGAAATTTCTTATTGAAGAAGTTGCATAAGAGTGTTCGGAAATAAAAGGAAAATGTCCGGAATTCAAATCATGAATAAAAAAGTGTCCAGATTTTAAATCACGGCACAGTGAAAATATTTACAAATTTTGAATAAATATAACATGATTTTGTGAAATTCTCTGATTACATGACTTGAATGAATGCCTTCTAATTCTATAGAAACGGTAATTTTTCATGCTATGATATGGTCGGTGTTAAGTCAGAGGGGACCAAGTCGCAAAATTGAAAACTTCGAGTTATTGATTACATTTGGTTAAGCATTATGTAAGCTACATACCATATTTATCAGATTTGGAAAATCACGCATACAGCATACATTTTTTGCAAAGTTCTCGATCAAAGATATTTTGTTATTGTATTTTTAGAATCTTAGAACGATTACCTATCGCTTGGTTCCGGTTGAGCAATTGAATTGAAGGGCTATGCATAAAGTGTTGGTTTATTATAATAAAAATAAATATAACACCACTTTGAAAATAAATATTTAGTCACTTTATTTCCAGTCTAAAATCGAAACAGCTGTAATTAGTAGTGTGTTGCTTCGCCTTTCTTCACAATAACCTCTTGCAGCCTCCTTGGCATAGACTGAATGAGGGATTTTACCGTGTTCGGAGTAGTTTTAGCCCACTCGTTGATGATAGTTTTTTTCAGCTGTCCAGCAGTTTCAAATTTTTTGCCCTGTGCAAATACATTTGCTGACAAAATTCCCCAAGCATTCTCAATGGGATTTAAGTCCGGACTACACGGTGGCCAATCAATAACAAGAATGTTATGGGCCGTTAGAAAATTTTTGGTGTTACTTGCTGCAAGACATGAAGCGTTATCTTGCTGAAAAATAGCATTTTCGTCCATAACGTCTTCCATAAAAGGAATCAAAACCTCCTCCAGCAGTTCGCAGTACTTCTCGGAATTCATTCTTGTTGACATGAAGCAGATTGGAGTTTTCCCAGAGTCACTGATGCCTGCCTAAACCATTACGGTTCCTCCTCCGAAGTTGCGAGATTCTCTTGTTGGTTCTTTCTTCCGTTTATCTTGCCAACAGTCAGCAGAACCGTCAGGACCGTCCAAATTAACCTTTTTCTCATCGCTGAAAACTACTCTACTCTAGAAAACTACTCTTCATCCCAAAATTGGAATTTCTCGGCGAAATTCAGTCGTGCCTTCTTATGCCGAGGAAGTAGTCGCGGTACAGGTACGGATTTCCTGTACGAAAGGTTCGCGTCGGAGCTTAGAACTTGATGGATACGACGACTGGTTACTGGAATATTCATTCCAGCTTTTATTTTTGCTGATGAAAGTTTAGACTCAACAACGAGGCGCTTGATATGTCGTTTGTCCCTATCTGTTAAGGATGAGTGAAAAATGCTGGTCTTCAGTGTGAATGATCAAAAAAAGGTACTATTTCAGAGTTCAGTTTAGACAGTAACGATGGCAATGAATTCGAATTTGACGATTCTATTGAAGAATACTGTGAAGATGACTGAAAATGGGAAGTGCTTTGACATGTAAGTCAGGAAATCATATTCATGCTCGTAGTAGATGGCAGATACTATTTTGCTGAACGCAGCCAAATGTTCATGCAATTCCAACCTAACACTCCTAATTTTTATAACAGAATGACACATTTTAACTCACAACTGTTAATTGATTGAGAAATATTTCGAAATTATTCAGTCATAGTGAACTAAATCTTAAAAAATGCTTCATTTGGTTCAGTCAGAGCGGACCATGTACGTATTGACAGCCAAATAACTGCCTTCTTTGGCACGATACTTGATGTTTTTTACAATTATCTGCCATACAAATGACAAACAAATTTCTACATTACTCGAGAATTAATCAAGCTAATGAAACCAAATTTGGCATATGGAGGTTTTAGGGTGCAATAAATATTTTTACGGTGGTTAGATACTATTCCCTCTTCTATAAGGGGGGGTGGGGGGTTGCTACCATACAAATGAAACACAAATTTCTGAATTACTCGAGAATTAATCAAGCAAACGAAACCAAATTTGGCATGTGGAGATTTTAGGATGCAACAAATATTTCTATGGTGGTTAGATACTCCTTCCGCTCTCTGAAGGGGAGCTCCCATACAAATGAAACACAAACTTCTGCATAACTCGAGAACTAATCTAGCACAATTTGGGATGTGAGGGTTTTCGGGTATGAGAAATGTTCCTATAATGGTATGACACCCCTCCCTCCTCTGGAATGGAGAGGGGGTCCCGTAAAAATATTACACATATTTCAACCAAACATGACAATTGAAAAATTTCAGAAAACTCTGAAGGAAAAAGGAAAAATTCGGAAAATTAAATTCTCATATGTTCTACAATTACATAGTGACAAGTGCTGTTAGTCCATTTGATGTCTGGAAGTGGATTTTAATGTGATGAAACGCACTCCTATATCTTCTTCTATCTATACCAAAAAAAGGATCGCCGGATGTGTTGATAAGAGCAGAATTCGAGGAAGAAATTATCCGATTCATGGCTGTCTTTATTCTATCATATTTTCTGTATAAAACATCTATTCCATGTAAAGGTGAAACATGTTATTTGTAAGTGGTTGAAAAATCTTGAATAAGAATTGTGTCTGGAAATAATCTGATATTATAATGATGAGTTTTGTTAGAAATACTAGGAATTTTGTAGTAAAAGGTAAATTCAACGGGGTCGAATAGAAGATCAATCAATGAACAGTTCTGCAATTGGACCCATGAACTTGCTCATAGTAAGAAAACGTGAATGTTTGAAGGTATTGATAACAAAAAAAAATTTGGGCGGGACGAAGTTTGCCGGGTCAGCCAGTGACTTATATAATTATTAATTCGTGATATATATAGACACGATTCACTTGAAGTACAACTGCCGGAAAAAGGGACGAGTTGTGCACTCGTTGTGTTTTATTCACGCATTTCGCTAGCTCAGATTTTAGGTCGTTCGCCTGCTGGTAGGTACACCCGAGTGACATGATGTACCAAACGAATTCAAAACGATGAATGAATTTTACATTCCGTCAATGTTCAATTGTTTCTTTCCGGTTGCCTATTTTCCAAAACATCGAACATTTTAAAACTCTTGTGAAATACAAATATGCTACAAAAAAAATGAGTGGGTTATATCTATGATATAACCGCAAGGTTGACGTGGAACTACCTTAGCTTAGCAATCATTCGTTTGTATTGATTAAATTCTTGATTGAATGAAACAGTTTCCAAATTCAATTGAGTTCAATATATTTGCTCTTTGAGTGAAAACAATGAACAAATGCCGTGTAAAGTCAATTCATTTATTGTGATTGATTGTTCTTCGTTACAAGTAAATTTAATGACGGACCTTTTACGTTTGGTATGATGACTAGAACAAAATATATGTACGGAAGAATTATCAAACGTTTGATGAACCAGCCTAAGGCTGAAAATCTTTCCAATAAAGACAAAAAAAAAATTATCAAACGATTATTTTATTTTACATTTCCCTCTGAAGTTTACATCCCAAAAGTGTACAAACTTCCCGAATCTCGAATTTGCTTGAAACTGGGAAGTTCATTCGCTTCTAGTATCTGCACGATTTTCCCAGGTTCCTAAGTTTAGAAGATCATGTTAGGACAGACATATTCCACTCTGCACAAAGGCAAGCGAGGACAACTCGCAGTTTGCATTTATTTGCAGAGCCGATTTCCCCAGAAACCTCGGTTTTGAAGTCTGTGTTAGGGAAACACATTTCAATCGGAACAAAAATACCCCCGATTTGCATGAATTCGCAATGCCGATTTCCCCACGCTCCATGGATTTGAAGTCTGTGTTAGGGAAACACATTCCAGTCGGAACAAAAATACCCCCGACTTGCATGAATTTGAAATACCGATTTCTCCAGGCACCTTGGTTTATAAATCTCTATTAGGGAACACATTTCGGTGGGAATAAAAGCTCCCCCTACTTTCGTGTGTTCTTCTTCTTCTTTTTGGCTTTAAGAGGGTTTAAACTTTTCAGTTCATTCGCCTCTAGGCTCTTTCGTGTGTTTGCAATGCCGATTTCGCTGCTTGGTTTTAAAGTCTGTGTTAGGGAACATTTTTCGATGAGAACAAAAGTCCCCCTACTTTCATGTATTTGCAATGCCGATTTCCCCAAGGCTGCTTGGTTTTGATGGCTGTGTTAGGGAAACCGTAAATCGGGCCAATCAAAACGATGCAGTTAGGGCGTTTAGATAACGTCTAATATTTTACAGCTATTCAATTGTTTATCTAATGAAAAACAACATTTTGTTAGTTGCGATAGATGCGTAGAAATATTCCCTATCAATTGATGCAAACATCTCTCCTATCCAGTACGAAATGTTCGAGCTATAAGCATTCGAAATCTTTCATTTTTTCCTGCATGTTCTGTGTTTAGGTTTTCATTTTACCCTCCATATATTCCGGTTAGACGTAGTCCCACGTCAAAACAATGGCGTAGAAGGCTGGAAGGATGTCATTCAGTCTAATATAATTATCATACCGATTCTCATCATCAGTGAGATCGTTCGCCGTTGAATATTCACACGAGAAATCTCATTAAAATCGTCGTTCCACGTTTCGATGATTTCCTCCAGCTCCTCCACACACGAAATTGTACGAACCGCCATCACATAATATTATTACGGATGTTACTTTTCGACAATATTTTCTAAATTAATCGATACTGATGTTTGTAACATTGTTTCCAAAAACATGAAACATTACTAAAGTTACTGTTTGATTTATCAAACGGTTGACCGTTAATGGGTCCAGCGTTGTTATTTCTATTTGTTTCTCTCATTCTGTTTTTTTTTTCTGAATTCGTAGTTTCTATAAAACAGAACTCCAAAAACATCATCACTCTCTGACGATATCACCCTACCATTCCGCTACAGATCTTATGTATGGGAGCGCATATTCTGGGAAAATGAAAAACAATTTCTACTTGGTTCTTGATTCAGCAGGTTCTCATAAAGAACCAAACCATTATTGAAACTTTATGATCAGAGATATGCATACAACCGCTTGCTAAATACATACATAACTTCCTAAGTTACATTAGTTACATTACATTAGCCCCCACCCAGCCCCTAGGTTCATTGCACCAGCTTCAAGCTTCCAACCCGAGCAACAAAATAATTTGTTCTCCAATCCGTTGCTTCCGCCACAAGGCGGTCAATAGTCGTTTAGTGTAAAAGTAGTTGAACGCAAAATGGAATTCATGTTGATTTCATTTTTATGGAATAGATTAAATTTGCTCCTCATTTGACCGAGCTGAAGATTGTGTGTGGATGCATAGAGCGGACAGCACTAGCGCTATCCGTGTACACATTCGCAGTCCCACTCCGAGGGTCAACAGAAGATGACTCTCCTGCCACCAATAATAATGGCCACTCCTTAAATAACGCTCTGGTTCAACCTATCTAGCCACCGCCCCCGCCACCGTCAGCTCCCAAATAGCTCGACTCGAGCGGGGATTGCGGCACCAGCGCTAGATAATCGCTTTATCGTACCATTTCCTGACTCTTCCGAAAGCTCCCGGGGTCGGTCCGGAAATGGATGGAATATTAGATTTTTGTTTTCGGTGGTTCCCTGCTTGCGGATACGTTCACTCTGTAAAAGCCAGCGTTCGTTTTGTCTGCGGCAACACACTACTCGCGCCAACATGAGAGCTTCCGGTCCCAGATTGGTGGTTTGAAAAGCATTGCTGGGAATTCTTCCATTGCAGTTTGAAAATGTTTCCCGACCCGTAATTACAGAGATGGTACGGATTAGTCGCAACATGGTGGAAGTTACAATGGCACCAAAGATATACGTTTTAATACAAATTGTGGAACGGCAATTGTAGCAAGCAAAAATCTGTTGGGTGCTTATTTGTATTACAGAAATTTTGTGGATTGTGGTGCTGGACCAGACGCAGAGTTTTGTGTCAGAACTGATACGTGACACAATTTTTTTAGGGTTATTCTGTCATTAATTTGGTGACACGTTCTGAGGAATTCGATGCATTAACGACAGTTTTTTCTCCTATGGTATTCTTCTGGAGTTATTCGATGTTATTAAGATTGAATAAAGTGACTAAGAGAAAGATGGACCAGATGTGGGACTGCCGAAAAAAAAAACAAAAAAATATCTAACCAGATCTCTTTTAACTGGTACAATTAGGAACTAGGTAATATTCTAGCATAATTTTCCATATTTTCATATTTTGATATATATATATTTTTCATATATTTTTCATATATTTTATTAAATTAGTTGAGTTACTCATAAAAGTTTATCATCAACTTCACAAATGAGACATGATTTTATTACATAACAGTCATTACTCAATTGCTATTATAAGGAATATGGTGACAAAGTTAAAATTAATGATTTGGAATTTTTCTGTGTGTTTGGTGGGATTGGCAGGAAATAATCTACTATGAGCGGTGTTGTTTCAGCAACGAATCGAAACGCTTTCCGTAATTTTAACATTTATTCGATGATAATGTATTAAAATTTCCCTACAAAATATTCACATTAATTCACAGTTATCGTAATAAATTAATTCTTACGTTTGTAGGTTCTCGATAATTCCTGATATTTCGTTATACGTTTCGATATCTTTTTCCATCCTCGATAAGCCTGAATTGAAAATATTTTTGAATAAAAATATTTTAGTACTGTACACTGAAATACCTTAATATTTCTTCTGTTTGAACACAATTTTCGTATTTCTATTTCAATATATTCTGTCTTCTATCTACGACACTTCTGTTCTATCTGTGACTTTTCTTTGGCGCCTTTATTTGAATTTGCGCTATTCAATTTGCTTTATCTGATTTCCTTTATCTTACAATAGCCTTCCTAATTCTTGTGCTACGTCACTGTGCGTTACGGTTGGTACATAGGGTTTTGATATAGGTGCGTTGTCACAGCGAAGTTGTGCGCAACAAGCGGGTTCCTTACGGCCAAACTCTTATTTCGTACATGAGGGTAAGACAGACAGGTTCATAATAACTTCAATCGTATCTTTGGAAGCTTATGTTTTCCAAGATTCGAATGCAGTTTGTTGCAATTCATTATTCTGTGTTCAAAATAGTCAAAATAAATGTTTCACACAAAAATATTTGTTTTAACACAGTTGAGAAGAACTGTTATTGGTAAAAAGGACAGCTAATGTATGACGCGAAGAGCGATACCAGGTTTGTTTGCAAAATATTCAATAAACTAGCTGTACCCTGTTGAATTGAATTTTTCATTTTGACATGGGACTACGTCTAACCGGAGTATATCGGGGGTAAAATGAAAACCTAAACACAGAACATGCAGGAAAAATGAAAGATTCCAAATGCTTATAACTCGTACATTTCTTACTGGATCGGAAAGATGTTTGCATCAATTGATAGGGAATATTTCTGCGCTTCTATCGCAATTAATAAAATTTTATTTTTCATTAGAGAAACAATTGAATAACTGTGAAATGTTAAGCGTTATCAAAACACCCTACCTGCCTTGTTTTGATTGGCCCGATTTACGGTTTCCCCAACACAGCCATCAAAACCAAGCAAACTTGGGGAAATCTGCATTGCAAGTACATGAAAGTTGGGGATATTTTCGTTCCGACTGAAATGTGTTTCCCTAACACAGACTTCAAATCCATGGAGCGTGGGGAAATTGGCATTGCAAAAACATGTAAGTAGTGATCCCCGGTTTTTTAAATTAATCAGCTAATCGAATACTTTTCAGCAGTTTATTATTCGATACGATTAATCGCCCCAAATAATCGATTAATTGATTAATCGTTACACTGAGAGAAATAATTAGTTATTTAATTAGTTATAATAATAAATTTACTTGTAATGAAGAACACAATCTATCACATTGCATGAATTGACCTTACATGGCATCATACAAACTTTTTACTTACAAAGCAAACATATTAGATTCAATTGAACTCGGAAATTGTTTCATTCAATCAAAAATTTAATCAATACAAACATATGATTGCTAAGCTAAGGTAGTCCCACGTCAACCTTGCGGTTATATCTAAGATATAATCCACCAATTTTTTTTTATGTTGTAACAATAATCCTAGATGTGTTTGGTTGTTTTGTATATAGTATCATAGTTTGAGCTCAATCGGTTCCGTACTTTTCGAGTGTTTAACGCGCACACACAGAAATTTTTTATGTATATAGATATAGATGAGGGAAATCGATAAATTTTAAATCACTTCGAAACACAATTTCAGCTCATGATTTTTTCAAACACGTGGAAAAAAAGATGTTTCCTTCACATAGAACACATATTCATTACTGAATAGTCGATTTTCATTAGAAGCTTAATTTCAGAAACGCACTCTGGTCATATATAAAATCATTTTTCTTCCAATGTTCCAATTTTTTATGCCGTAACAACACTCCTTGAAGTGGATTGTATATTGTGTACAACTTTGCACTCAATTGGTTCCGCACTTTTCGAGTTTTTGACACACACGAACAGAACATTTTTATATATATGGAGATTGTCTTTTTTGCGTGTACAAATTTTAAACAATTTCTGGGGAAAACGTGGGTGTTTAAAATTCCTTTAACCGAAATATCAATTGTAGGACGTAAGAAGTTTGCCAGATTTTTTGTTTTATTAAATCGTTTATTTTTACAGGCTCAGTCACATAAGTTTAAAGGAGCCAAACTCTGAATTATATTTTAACTAGAATATATTAACATGTTTCCTCAATTCTATGGTTAATAAAATAGGAAACCGATTACTCGCGGTCGACTCGAGTTTAGAAGGGTGACACGTTTGCCAGATCAGCTTGTAATTAAATGATACTATATCTATTAGGATTCAGACAGGAATGTTCTCGTGTATTTATTACGAGACGTAATCAGTATCGATGGTGAAAAACTGTGGAATGTACACCTCTTTCGAACAATTAAACGTATTTTTGGTAAAACATTGTGGAAAATAAAGAAACGTTGTTGAACCGAATTTAGTTAAAATTTCATATGATCTTATACAAAACATCAATTGAAAACATCATTGGATTGAGCAAACATTTTTGCTAAATGTGACGACCAAAAATTTTACGAGCTCCGCTTTGGTAACGTTTGTAGTTTTATAAACCAACTTTAATTTTGACGTGGGACTACGTCTAACCGGAGTATATGGGGGGTAAAATGAAAACCTAAACGCAGAACATGCAGGAAAAAATGAAAGATTCCAAATGCTTATAACTCGGACATTTCTTACTGTATCGGAAAGATGTTTGCATCAATTGTTAGGGAATATTTCTACGCATCTATCGCAATTAATAAAATGTTGTTTTTCATTAGATAAACAATTGAATAACTGTAAAATGTTAAGCGTTATCTAATCGCCCTAACTACTTTGTTTGATTGGCCCGATTTACAGTTTCCCCAACACAGCCATCATAACCAAGCAGCCTTGGAGAAATCGGCATTGCAAATACATGAAAGTTGGGTGTATTTTTGTTCCGACTGAAATGTGTTTGCTAACACAGACTTCAAATCCATGCAGCGTGGGGAAATTGGCATTGCAAATTCATGCAAGTCGGGAGCATTTTTGTTTCGACTGAAATGTGTTTCCCCAACACAGACTTCAGAACCAAGGTGTCTGGGGAAATCGGTTTTGCAAATAAATGCAAACTGCGAGTACTTTTGTACTCGCTTGCCTTTGTGCAGGCTAGAATATGTTTCCTGAACACGATATAAGTTGACGTTGTTGATTCATGCAAGCCGGGAGTACTTCTGCACCCGCATGTTTTTTTGCACTCCGAAATATGTTTTCCTAACACGGATTGCAAAAACGGGTACGAACACAACGCTTTAGCTCGGTTATTCAAGATTGCATTGAAGGATATGCCTTCATATCTTCTACTCACTGAATGTCTGGCGCTGAGTACCTGAAGTTCATCAAATCAAACAAATTCGCGGTTCGAGAAGTACGTACACTTGAGAGATGCAAACTTCAGAGGGAAATGTGAAATAAAATAATCGTTTGATAATTCTTCCGTTCACATATTTTGTTCTAGGCATCGTACCAAATTAAAAAGGACTGTCATTAAATTTACTTGTAACGATGAACATAATCTATCACAATGCATAAATTGACCTTACATGGCATTTATTCAATCTGTTTGCACCCATACCTCGCTATACGGCCGCTCTCTTTAACGGCATTTCGCTACAGCGGCTCTCTTGTATTAGGGCACGTTTTCGATTTACGGCCTAAAATGTTTCGCTATAACAGCAAATTTTTTTTTCAATCTCGATATATATAGATAGGTTCATATTAGAGTGCCAACGAATATGGCCATCTAGAATTTTAAACGAAACTTTCTTAAAAACGTTGATTTTCTCGAAAAGCTACCCTGCGCAAAATATCAGTTCAATCGGACTTCATTTATTTGTGTCGCACAGCCGTCAAAGTTTGAGTATTTTTGTAAATCGAAAAAAAAAGGTTTTTTGAAAATGTATTTTTGATTTAAATGAAATAGAAATGTAAAGTGCATTTAGAAGGATAAACCATGTTACAAACAAATTTGATACCGATCCGATTGAAATTGTATGAACTTGTATTAGAATAATTGATTCCTTATAGGCTTTTCGCTTTGCGGCCGATTTTCGTGGAACGTATCTAAGCCGTAGAGCGAGATATGGGTGTACTCACAAAGAAAATATATTGAATTCGATTGAATTCGGAAATTGTTTCATTCAATCAAAAATGTAATCAATACAAACAAATGATTGCTAAGCTAAGCTAATCCCACGTCAACTTTGCAGTTATATCATATATATATATATATATATATATATATATATATATATATATATATATATATATATATATATATATATATATATATATATATATATATATATATATATATATATATATATATATATATATATATATATATATATATATATATATATATATATATATATATATATATATATATATATATATATATATATATAAATATATAACACACCCATTTTTTATTATCTGATTTTTTATACACTTGACAAAAAAATTAGAGAACTGAGTGTGAAGTCGGAAATTTTTAATGATTTTTAACATGATGCAACTTCGTGAAAAATCAACGCAAAATATACATCATTTTGAAGTTGCAAACTTTCCAGTTTGAATAAAAAATTACCCCATTATCTGTCATGATGAATTATTCAATAAACAACCATCGGTCCGCAAATCGAATGGCAATTCCAAATTACAATTATTTTTATTTCCATTTATATTTCCAATAAATTCTGCACAAGACTAATTTGTTACTTTGACGAAAAAAAATTTATTTGAATTTTTTGCATCAATTTCAAAAAAGTGTCAAAAACAAGGTTTTTATAGTGCATTACAAAATCTGCTGTAATTCTGCAAATATTACAGTGAATTATAATGTTTTCAGGTAAAGGGCCTGGCCGGGTAAGGGAGTAAAAAGTGCCCCCAAACCAAATCACTAGCTGTATGGCAAATATTGTAAAGGATATTAAATAAGAAATTTTGGTGGTTTATTTGAACCCCTATGTAGTTTGACGTAGGATCTATAGTGAAAAACGTACTTCTTCGTTTATTTCACGCCATGCTCAATAGATCCGAGATAAAAATTTGAAAAAAATACTGAATGTACATCTTACCACGGTGTATCAAGAAAAATTATCAAAAAAAATTTCATCAAAAATTTTAGTACTAAAAAATATTTAAATTCTGATTTTTTTTTGGGATTTAGAGATTCAGTACTACTCTAATTCATATTTAAATGTACTCTTACGGCTTTTCTAGATTGATAAATATCTTCTAACTGTTTTTTTTTCAAATATCTAATAATAAAAAAAAATAAAAAAAATACACAGTACAAAAAAAAATGTTATAGATTTTCTGGAATTTCGAAATTTTGAAAAAAAAATATAACTTTGAGACCCACTCCTGCTCAAATTTTTATTTCGTATGTGTCTTTTTTCTACATGTGGCGTAATTTTTCCTGCATTTTTAAGAGCATTGTGTGACACAAAAATAATTTTCTTCATCGTCTGCATTATTATTTTAATTTTTTTGTAAACGATTATTTTATTGTATTCGTGGTTTTCAATTGAAAGATTAAAATAAAAAAAAACAAATCCGATTTGTGGTCTCAAAGTTATATTTTTTTTTTCAAAATTTCGAAATGCCAGAAAATCTATAACATTTTTTTGTACTGTGCTTTATAATTTTTTTATTATTTTATTTTTATTATTAGATATTTGAAAAAAACAGCTTGAAGATATTTAACAATCTAGAAAAGCCGTAAGAGCACATTTAAATATGAATTAGAGTACAGGGAAACTTCGATATAACGTACCCTCGTTATAAAGTACCCTCGATATAACGTCACTCGATATAACGTACACTTTTTCAAAGTGTAAAGGAAAATTTTTTTCAATATTTTTTTTTCTGATAGAACAATGAATTATCTGTATTGTGATGTTAAAACAAGTTTTGTACCTTCAATCAATCTCGAAATACAGCTGGTTTTGTGATTCCAGATTCTAAATGAATCAAGCTTTAATCAACAGTACGAAGGGAAACATCATGAGAAAGGCTAGCTTCGTCTTCTGATTGAAGTTATTCATTAACTTGACTAAAACTGCAACACAATAATGTATTATAGACTACGTTTGTGAGTACTTTATTATGCTTCGATATAACGTACAATTCGATACAACGTACAATTTTGAAAGTGAAATGTACGTTATATCGAAGTTTACCTGTAGTACTGAATCTCTAATCCCAAAAAAAAAAATTTCAAAATTTAAATATTTTTTTTAGTACTAAAATTTTTGACGAAATTTTTTTTTTTGATAATTTTTCTTGATACACCGTGGTAAGATGCACATTCAGTATTTTTTTCAAATTTTTATCTCGGATCTATTGAGGATGGCGTGAAATAAACGAAAAAGTACGTTTTTCACTATAGATCCTACGTCAAACTACAAAGGGGTTCAAATAAACCACCAAAATTTCTTATTTAATATCCTTTACAATATTTGCCATACAGCTAGTGATTTGGTTTGGGGGCACTTTTTACTCCCTTACCCGGCCAGGCCCTTTTAAGCTAGCCTATTCCTTAAACATCTGTGAATGTTTTATATTTAGTGATACGTTTAGCCGTTTTTATAGCCGATTTTTCAAAGTTTGGAGTGAATTAGAGGAGCATTTAATCGCAAATCGTACCAGAAGTACAAATGCTACTCTCAGAATGAACGGTTTCGTGTTCGCCGAATGAAAAATCGATATAACTATTTTTATTGGGACCCTAAATCATGTGTTTTGCCTTGCAATACGGAAAAACAAGTGTCGTTTTTTAACAATTTTTTTTGAGATGGCAGTAGATCTCGCCGTTTCATAGAATTTCAAGACATTTGGTATCGAATTTTTTTTTTTTTTTTAAACCCTGATTTCTCCCCTTGGGTGATTTTTCGATGTTCAAGAAACATTTTGACCGCTTTGCGCCAATCTACCTTAAGTCCGATTGAGCTGAAATTTTGCATGGGGTGTTTTTTCGAGATGGTGAACATTTTTTCTGGGGTAACTTTTCCAAATTTTAGAGTCAAATTTTTCCCATTTTGCGATGATTAGAATAGAGGTTTTTTTTCAATTTTTTGTAATTAATAATTGGCAAAAAATTTTCTTGCGCGCATAGTTAGATAAATGTGTGTGTTATTAATTTGCATCAAAAGAAGAAATATATTCAACATATTTTGTACCAAATAAATGGAGAGTATCGTCAAGTAGCATTTGTATAGTCAATTTTGGGATTAACAGTATAACATAGAACAAAAGCGCTAAATCGATTATATTGAAAGATAAAAAAATACTTTGTACTACAAAGTTGCTTGAAATAACTGGAGGTACCACATTGTCGAATCATGTATACCGCTATCTATGAGGATAAGAAAGTTATATTTTTTATTTTGCATTATATTTTGTTCACACTATTCTTGACAACATAAAAATGAGTGCTTCATCATATGTAACAACATTGTAGAAGACAGCTTTTGTCTTGAGAATAACTGTGAGGCTCTAGATGCAAATTTCCACTCTATTTCGAGCTCTTGGCCATTGCACTATGGTCCAGGAGATGCGTTTAAGTGGAAATTAGCATTTAGAGCTCGACAGTTATTGTGTAGCCAAAAACTGTCTTCGACAAAGTTGGTGCATATGATGCATATGCATATGATGCATATGATACAAATTCTTATTTCTTATCTTTATAGATAGAGGTAGATTTGGTGCGACAATGTCATAGTTAGGGCCACCAAGCAAAAAACGGTTTTTTTGTTCTAACATTAATATTGCGAATTTTACATGGAAATCGTCCTCAGAAAACTTTTAGAGCTTACTAAGACGAACATTTTGCGATGCAGAACTTGTCAATATCTGAACTCTACTAAAAGTTATTGATATTTCTTCCCATACGCTGTTTTCATTCGCTTGTCATTCTTTTTGGAACAAACATAAACAATGTTCGTTGACGGCATTTGAAAGAACATACTTGACTCTACATAATATGGAATCTCCAAAACTATGTTATTTTGAAAATCGACTCTTCCAGTTTTACCTATAATAAAAATGTATAAAAATGGATTTCTGTCTGTCTGTCTGATTCATATGGACTCGGAAACTACTGAACCGATCGATGTAAAATTTTGTATGTAAGGGTTTTTGGAACCGGGGTCCTCCCCCTCTCTAAAGGGGGGGCTGCCATACAAATGAAACACAAGTTTCTACATTACTCGAGAATTAATCAAGCAAACGAACCCAAATTTGACATGGTGGTGGCTTCCATACAAATTAAACACAAATTTCTTTATATCTCGAAAATTAACCAAACGAACCCAAATTCAGCGAGGGAACGTTTTAGGGTACATTAAATGTTTCTATGATGGAAAGACACACCTCCCCCTCTCTAAGGGGAGGCTGCCATACAAACGAATTTTGGGCGGGCCGAAGTTTACCAATATTTACCGGGGAAGATTCCTATGAGAACTCGAGACCCCTCCCCCCTCTCTAATGGCAGCCCCCAATACAATTGAAACATAAATTTCTGCAATACTCGAGAATTAATCAAGCAAATGAAACTAAATTAGGCATATGGCGATTTTGGGTGCAATAAATGTTTCTATGGTAGTAGACACTCCAACCCCCTCTCTAAGGGGAGGGGGGGGGAGTCTGCCATACAAATGAAACACAAATTTCTGCATAACTCGAGAACTAATCAAGCATATGGAGTCAAATTTGGGTTGTAAGGGTTTTTGGGTACGAGAAATGTTTCTATGATGGTATGACACCCCTTCCTCCTCTGGATAAATATAAAATATTACACATATTTCAACCAAAAATATTCCAACCGAACATGACAATTGTAAATTTTCGGAAAACCCAGAAGGAGAAAGGGAAAATTCGGAAAATTAAATTCCCATATGTTCTGCAATTAAATAGTGACAAGCGTTGTTAGTCCATCCGATGTTTGCGCTAACGGAATTGATATTTGTTCGAAACTGAATTTGAATTTTCAGGTGATGAAACGAACTCCGATATGGTCGGTGTTAAGTCAGAGGGGACCAAGTCGCAAAATTAAAAATTTCAAGTTGTTGATGGCATTAGGTTAAGCAGTTTGAAAGCTGCATTCTACATTCATCAGATTAGAAAAATTACACGAACAGCAGGAATAACGGATAGAAATTGTTTTGAATGAACAACGAAAACCGATCACAGTATGCAGTCAGAACGAACCATGTACCATCGACCATGGCGATTGTAAACAAATCATGCACTGGTAAAAACGAGAAAATGGAAGATTTTCTCAGCAATTTTTCAGATTTTTCTGTATCAGAGGAATCTTCGTTCTTCCCATCATCGATTTCTGGTAGGTTTCATGCACTGCAGTACACTGGGAGTGTATTTACGATTATTATTTGCTGTCTGAAAGCAGACCAGATATTCATCCATATTATGTGCAGACATAATGGACCATGTATCAATCAGTTATATATTAAATTTAAACGATTTCCAAGCACAAAATTCAAACAAACAGCACTTTTTTTTAAGTTACTAGATACCCCGTTGAAATGTGCTTAAACCCGTTTTCGTAGAAAGTACACATTTGGATTAAATTAAAGAATTAACTTGGGTCATTCTGACTGCACGGTTCGGTGAAAAATGCTGGTCTTCAATATTAGTGATCGCAAATTGTACTAATTTAGAGTACAGTTCAGTATGCAGCGATGGACTGAATTCGAATTCGATGAAACTATTGAGAAATACAGACCTCCGATGGTTGAAAATGGTAAGTAAATGCATTACATGTTAAAACCGTGTAATCACATTTATGCCTGTAGATGACAGAGAAGATTATACTGGACGCAGCACAGTGGATTGTCTCGAGCAATTTGACGAAGGTAAACTTATTCAGATCATTCATATACTGACTGAATCTAAATTTGCTGTTTACTTGACAGAAGTGAAAAACAAATACTCCCAAAATATGGTCCTATCGAGCGCCCCAAGAAACGCAAATATGCAGACCCTTCGTTGTGGAAGAAAAATCAGAGAAAAAAGAAGAGGAATTCTGATTCAGAGTACATCAACACTCAGGGACGCATTATTCCAACGAAAATTTGCGTAGATTTCGACTGCAAATGTCGTCTTAACTGTTCGGAAAGGATCAGAGCTTTTACGGCAATGCAACTTGGGAAACTCAAACGGCGATTCTGATAAATTAGGTCAGAGTTAGAAATGTAAACCGCAGAAGGGATAAGAGTGCTACGCATCACACGAGAAATTTTTCTCGTCAATATTTCCTTCGAGTTCTCTCGATTGACCTTGAAGTGTGCAAGGTGTGTTTAATTTTTTTCATTTTTATTATTTCTATCATTTATTTTTATTCACAGGAGATGATCAAGAACACACTGAACGTCAGCAGTGCAAGAATCCACAAAGCCCTCAAGAAAGGCTTATCAATATTATCAATATATTGAATCCTTTCCATCCTATCAAAGTCATTATCGGCGAAGCGATACACCTGATTCTTTTCGGAAGACTTCAATCTGAGCAAAATGTTTTCCCTGTATGAAGAGTGGATTAAAAATGAAGGAGAAAACACACCCGATTTACGTTGTGTAAGAGCTTTGCCACTTACAAGAGAGTGTTCTACAAGCATTTCAACCTCAAATTTAAAAGCCCTAAAAAGGACACCTGCAAGATGTGTGACAGTCTAAAAATTCGAATTGATGCCTTGTCAGCATCAATCCGGAATAAATCCTCAAGCTTGAGAGAGATCACTTCAAACAAGTGGATCTGATGACCAACAGTCGGGTCATAAATGCTGAGCTTGCAAAGGAGACCGCAATACATGTGATCTCATATGACTTACAAAAAACTCACAGGAGGGTTGTGTCTGAAGCACGACGGCATGATTGACGTAGGATTCCGTTAAGCTATCTGTTCATTTTGGATATGTTTGAGGAATTAATCTCTTTGATAATGATTTGGTGGCCCTGAAAAGGGACCGTTTTGTTTGGTTGTTGGGTATTGTTTGTTCAATCCACCAGTCTTTACAACCGAGTGATGATGACAGAATGATGGTAATCAGTCGTTAGATGGTGCGTATCAGATAGAAGATACCGAAGTGGAATGAGATATGATGAAAACCGCCCTCTGTGACCCTAGACGAGATGCCTCCTGTGTTATGTATGGATGAGATAAAGAAAAAAACTCGCCAATGTAATAAAAGATAATTACCAACACCGAACACAATTATCAATTTTTCTCATCAGTAAAAATATGTTACTTTAATATAGAGAGAACATATTTAAAATGGAAAAGGTAATTTTCTTTTTTTTTTTATTTTCTGAGTGTCTATTCAACCCAATGCGAATTCTAATTGGACTAACAACACCTAATACCATATGTAGAACATATGGGAAATAACTTTTTCGAATATTTCTTCACTTTTCCAACTTTTCTCGCCGTAAGAACTTTCCTTGGGTGAAAATGGACACAACAAAACAGACAGCTTAAACTGAACGACCCGTTCTCGAGCGAGAACACACTTTGATTTTTATTTATGAAAATTGAAATAAACCGTTTCATTTATTCAGCCATTTTCAGCACAACTGCTATAATATACAATTTCGCGTTTACACTTGTGCTAAATTTTTCACAATACACTATAGGTCATTGATATGAAATTTCACGAAGCAATCAACATTAAAGTTCCAAATTTAAATTTTATTTGCTGGAATTTATCGTATCAATCACCTTACTTGCAATAGAAAAGTGCCCCCGACTTGCATATATTTGTAATCCTAATTTCCCCCTGGGCACCTTGGTTTTGAATTCTCTGTTAGGGAAAACATTTCGGTAGGAACAAAAGCTCCCCCTACTTTCATGTATTTGAAATGCCGATTTCCCCCAGGCAGTTTGGTTTTGAAGTCTCCGTTAGGGAACCGCCGCATGTGTCGTCAATATCGACCAATCAGAACTGGGTATTTCTGTTAGGATAGGGGTTGAGATTTTTAAATTGTTTGATGATTAGTTTCATGACATATATTTATTTATTCGATATAAAAAATTGTTATGGAGTGCCGAAATCAAATGACGCAAATATTCCATCAATTCTTCATGAAATGACTGAGCAATGATCGTTTGAAATTGGACAACTTTCACGATATGCTCGTTTTTCGATTTTCAATTTGTACCCCAATATGTTTCCGAAAGACGTAATCCTACGTCAAAACTTTTCCGTTGGCAAAAGTTCCCACCAGCGAAGCTTATTTCAAACGACAACTGTCGGTCTTCAACCTCGGAATTCATGACCTTGGTACGAAACAAGGATTATTGTATTTATGGCATGTGGCAATTGCTTCGAGAGGAGCCCAGGAAGTGGGTTCTTGTTTAATTAATTATATAGAATCTAATGTCAAGTCGAATAGATTGGTCTGTTGGTCTGATGCATGCGGTGGTCAGAATAGAAACATAAAAATTGCTTTGATCTTGATGCATATAGTGGATCTACATGATTGTCCCATTGATGTGATAGAGCACAAGTTTTGCGTTAGTGGCCATAGCTATCTCCCAAACGACCGCGGTTTCAGTCAAATTGAGAATAGAACCAGGGAAGTGGCTAACATGTTCTCGTTTGAGGAATTTTACCAGATTGTAAACTTCTGCAATCAGAACAAAAAGAGGTTCGAAGCGAAGGAAATGGACAGCAGTATGTTCTTTTCTACGAAGGCTTTCGAAGTTTTAATCACTAATAGGAAGAAGAACAAGAAGAAAGAACAGCTGAACTGGCTATCAATGAAGGTGTTTATTGATATTCATCATTCAATCTTTTCGCGTTTAAACTACAATACATTTTCAGAACCAATTTCTAAATTAACAAATGTCACTTAATTTGCAGATGATTCGTATTGACAAGTCGAAGTCTGGTATTATTCAGTACAAATATAGCCACGACCCCGATATGCCCTTCGAATAGTTAGACGAGAAGGACCTGTGCCCAAATTCCAAGAGACAGTTCTGAAACCGCTGTATCCTAACGGGCATGGTATTTCTAGAATGAAATACAGTGACATCATGCACCACCTTAAATACGTTCCTCCGGCACACCATGGATTCTATGAGAATTAACGAGTAGACGAAGACAGAATAATGCACGTAACACATAGTCATTTTATTCCAACAAAATATATCGAGTGAAAAATTTGCTGCAAAATAAATTGAAAAATAGTGGATATTGACTGCCGAATATTGATATTATTTGCTGAATATTGATTTCAAATATTGAAAAAATGTGATGAAACACATTTGAGTGCATAACTGTTCATTGATTGGAAAATATTTCAAAAGTATTCAGTCATAGTGAAGCAAGTCTTGAAAAATTCTTCATTGGTTCAGTCAGAGTGGACTATGTACATATAGCATGCCAAATAACTGTCTGTTTTGAGCATAAAACGTGATATTTTTTTACAATTTAATCACGTCACAGCATTGCTAAAATTTCTTAGAACTATATTGAACGAAAAAAATGAATGCTTAGAAAATTGCAGAGTGCTAAACTTCAACTTCGTTTTTCTCGAAATCATAAAAATGTCACATGGTCCGGTCTGACTTAACACCGACCATTCTTCATCTATACCAATAAAAAACTATCGCCGAATGTGTTGATAAGAGCAAAACTCGAAAGAATTGTCCGATTTAGGGCTGTCTTTATTCTATCATATTTTCTGTATCAATCATTTATTCAATGTAACGGAGAAACATGTTATTTGCAAGTGGATGAAAAATCTTGCACGAGAATTGTCTCTGAAAATAATATGATATTATAATGTCGAGTTCTGATAGAAGTACTGCAATTTTATAGTAAACAAAAATTCAAAAGGCAAATTAGAAGATCAACCAATGAACAGTTTTGCGATTGGACCCATGAATGTGCGCTTAGTAAGAAAACGTGGATGTGATAACGAAAACTAAATTTTGGGCGGCACGAAGTTTGCTGGGTCAGCTAGTGTTGAATAAACGCCTCAAGTTTAAGTAAATAAAATGGTTATCGTTTTTACAAACCAAATAATTGAATCAGTAGTTTATAAAGTTATGGCAATGGTAGCTGAAATGAAGAGCGTTAAGACGAACCCCCCTTTGTCTAAAACTATAAAAGAATATCGGTTTTACGAAAAAAAAACCACTCAAAAAATTTCCATTTCACAATGAT
Organism: Toxorhynchites rutilus septentrionalis; assembly: GCF_029784135.1. NCBI lineage: Eukaryota > Metazoa > Arthropoda > Insecta > Diptera > Culicidae > Toxorhynchites > Toxorhynchites rutilus. Next base: position 283,722,689 of record NC_073745.1, read on the forward strand.
AACCACAGTTGAGTGAATGACAAGATAACAATCTCCAACAATCAACCTTTCAAAAAAATCTCGTTACACAGAGATTCGCGGTCGAACAAAGCCACCAAGCCACATCTGTTCCGTTACACCCACAAAAAGCAGCAACATAAACAAAGTGTCGTAAATATTTAAACCAAACCATAATTCAACCTTTCGACGACTGTGTTGACAGGTTGACTGCATAAGTGTCCCGTCTGGACTGGAATAGTGGTGGCAAAGCCCCGCTGACACACGCTCCCATGTAGGTGAAAAAATAAACAAACAAAAAAAAAGTCACAGGAGGGTTGTGTCCGCGACACGACCGCATAGTTGACGTGGGATTCCGTTAGGCTATCTGTTGATTTTGGATATGCTTGAATAATTACATCGTTGAAATCATTGATAATGATTTGATGGCCCTGAAAAAGGCAATTTCGTTTGGTTGTTGGGTATTGTTTGTTCACTCCACCAGTGTTTCCCGAGTGATGATGACAGAAGGATGGTAAACAGTCGTTGGGTGGTGCGTATCAGATAGAAGAAGCCGAAGTGGACTGAGATATGATGAAAACCGCCCTCTGTGACCCTATACGAGATGCTTCATGGGGTTCTGCCATACAAATGAAACACAAATTTCTGCATTACTGGAGTATTATTCAAGCAAATAGAACCAAATAAGGCAAATTGGGGTTATAGGGTACAATAAATGTGTCTGTGGTAGTTCTCTCCACCCCCTCTCCCCCCCTACACCCCCCTCTCTAAAGGGTAGCTGCCATACAAACGAAAAACAAACTTGTGCATAACTCGAGAACTAATCAAGTAAATGAAACCAAATTAAGCATATGGAGGTTGTAGGGTGCAATAAATGTTTTTATGATGGTTAGACTCTCCACCTTCCTCTCTAAGGGGGGGACTGCCATACAAATGAAACAAAAATTTCTGCATTACTCGACAATTATGCAAGCAAATGGAACCAAATTAGGCATGATGAGGTTTTAGGGTGCAATGAATATTTCTATGGTAGTTAGGCTCTCCACCCCCCCCCCCTCTCTAAGGGGGGGCTGCCGTACAAATGAAACACAAATTTCTGCATAACTCGGGAACTAATCAAGCAAATGGAACCAAATTTTGTATGTGATGTTTTTAGGGTGCAATACATGTTTTATTTATTTATTTATTCATTTCGTCAAACAAATGTAGACTACACACTTATACACTAATGTTACAATGTTTTCTTGGGTTAAATATTATTTTTGCGGTACATGTTTCTTTTTAGCTGTTTTTTATTCATTGTTGTGTCAATTATTTCGCAGTGCTGATTGTATATACGCATCATGCGATTGATAGGGGCGTTATTTGCATAATTTGTTCTGGATGTTTTGGTTAGAAACAAATTTCGCGTTCTTAGTTGACTACCAGGTACATAGAAATTTAGTTTTTCTAGTAATTCAGCTGACTGTACTCGTTGCGAAATTAGGTCATTAACAAAAGAAAGCATTGCAAATTCACGGCGTTCTTTTAGTGTTTGGATGTTTATGAGCATGCAACGTGCTTCATATGAAGGAAGTGGAAATGAGGTCCAGTTGAGTTTACGAAGTGCAAATAGAAGAAACTGTTTCTGGACTGACTCAATGCGTTCTTCATGTACGACCATATACGGGTTCCAAACGATGTTACAGTATTCCAGAATAGGCCTTACATATGTAATATATAAAAGCTTTATTGTGTATGGGTCTTGGAAGTTATGTGAGAAGCGTTTGACAAAACTTAACACACTATTCGCCTTATTTATTACAGAGTTGTAGTGTTCTATGAATGTGAGTTTACAATCCAGGACGACGCCTAGATCTCTAACTATTTCACATTTTTCTACATTTTGATTTCCAAGACATATTACAATATTTGGTACATGTTTTTTCTGCTAAATGTTATAGAGTTGCACTTTTTCACATTCAGTGTTAGTAGATTTTTATCACACCAAGTATGGAATACATGTATTTCGTTTCGAAATGCTTCGATGTCGTTTTCATTTCCAATTTCCGCGAAAAGCTTCATGTCGTCGGCATACACAAGTACATTGATACGCTTGAGAACGAAGGAGATGTCATTAACGTACAGTATGAAAAGAAGAGGACCAAGATGAGAGCCTTGTGGGACTCCCGAAGTGACTTTTACTGGATTTGAAAGAGAATTTTGAAAATGAACAATTTGTTCACGGTTTGTTAGATAAGAATTGAGCCAGTTTAAGAGTCTTTGTCCATTCCTATTTTCTGCAATTTGAAGAGTAGTAATGGAACGTCGATGCGGTTAAATGCTTTACTGAAGTCAGTGTAAAGAGTTTCTATGTGTTTGCCATTTTCCATTGCATTCAAAATAAATGTCACAAAAGCCAACAGATTAGTTGCAGTTGAACGGCCTTTGAAGAAGCCATGTTGCATGCACGTAATTCTATTCTTTACTTGTTGGAAGACTTTTTCGTTGACTATTGCTTCGAATAGTTTAGGAATGCAAGAGATAATGGCAATTCCACGATAATTACGTACGTCAGATTTAGCGCCTGATTTAAAGATAGGTACCAAAAAAGGTTGTTTCCATTTTTCTGGGAATATTCCAGTTTGTAGTGACATATTGAAAATGCAATGTAAGGGAAGGGTGAGTTCCTCAGCCAGGTTCTTTAGGAATATAGGTGCTATTCCGTCAGGTCCTGGTCCTTTTGTTCCGTCTAATTTTTTTAGTGCATGGCATATTTCCTGTTGTGAAAGATAGTTCACCGATATGTCATTTGGATAATCCGGTAAAAATGAAAAGTAGTTCCGATCGCGATTTTCTTCGGAAAATGTGGTATATACTTCCTGAAAGAAATTTGCAAAGAGATTACAAATTTCGTTCGAAGAATTCCTCACATCCTCATCGAGATGCATCTGCGATGGGAAGTTATTGCTTTTGAGCTTAGACTTTACGTAAATAAGGAATTTCTTCGGGCATGATTTGACTTCAGTTTCGACCTTTCTATTGTACTCTTCGTGTGCGCTTTCAATTGCAAAATTTAATTCTTGGGAAATATTTTGATATTCAAATGATGATGGTTAGACTATCCACCCCCTCTCTAAGAGGGGGCTGCCATACAAATTTCTGCATTACTAGCGAATTAATCAAGTAAATGACACCAAATTTGGCATGTGGAGGTTTTAGGGTTCAATAAATGTTTCTATGATGGTTAGATTCTCCACCCCCCCTTTCTAAGGAGGGGCTGCCATACAAATTAAACACAAATTTCTACAATTCTCGAGAATTAATCAAGCAAACGAAACCAAAATTGGCATGTGGCGATTGTGGAGGCAATTGAAAATTTTCGGAGAACTCTGAAGGAGAAAGGGAAAATTCAGAAAATTTAATTCCCATATGTTCTATAATTATATAGTGACAAGTGCTGTTAGTCCAAATGGATTTCAATGTGATAAAACGCACTCCTATATCTTCTTCTATCTATACAAAAAAAGGATCGCCAGATGTGTTGATAAGAGCAGAACTCAAGGAAGGCATTGTCCGATTTAGGGCTGTCTTTATTCTATCATATTTTCTGTATAAAACATGCATTCCATGTAACAATGAAACATGTTATTTACAAGTGGTTGAAAAATCTTGAACGAGAATTGTGTCTGAAAATAATCTGATTTTATAATGATGAGTTTTGTTAGAAATACTAGGAATTTTATAGTAAAAGGTAAGTTCAACGGTGTCGATTAGAAGATCAATCAATGAACAGTTCTGCGATTGGACCCATGAACTTGCTCATAGTACGAACACGTGAATGTTTGAAGGTATAACAAAAAACAAATGTTGAGCGGGACCAAGTTCGCCGGGTCAGCTAGTGTAATATAAGATAATTATAAATACCGAACACAATTATCAATTTTTCTCATCAGTAAAAACATGTTACTTCAATATAGAGAAAACATATTTGAAATGGGAAAGGTAATTTTGTTTTATAATTTTTACTTTCTGGTGGTTTATTCAACTCAATGCGAATTTTAATTGAACTAACAACACCTTGGTTTTTATTTATGAAAATTGAAATAAATCGTTTCACATATCAAGTCATTTTTAAAACAACTGCTACAATATACAATTTTACAATTACACTTGTGCTAAATTTTACACAATACACCATCGGTCAATGATATGAAACTTCACGAAGCAACCAACATTAAAGTTTCAAATTTAAATTTTATTTCCCAGAATTAATTGTATCACTTGGGGGAATTTTTATATTGCAAGTAAGGTGCAATATATAAATGCTTATATGTAGCATATATTGCAATGCTGATTTCCTTCGGGCACCTTGGTTTTGATGTCTCTGGTCTTGGTGATGATCTGGTTAGGGAACACATTTCGGTGGGAACGAAAGCTCCCCCTACCTTCATGTATTTGCAATGTCGATTTTCCCCAGGCATCTTGGTTTTGATGTCTCTGTTAGGGAATCGCTACATGTGTCGTCAATTTCGACCAATTAGAAGTGGATGTTTCCGTTAGGATAGGGGGTGAGATTTTGCAGTTGTTCGATAGTTAGTTTCATGATAATATCATTTTATTCAATATAAAAAATTGTTATGGAGTCCCGGAATCGATTGACGCAAAAATATCATCAATCCGTCATGAAATGACTGAGCAATAAGCGTTTAAAATTGGACAATTTTCACGATGTACTCGATTTTCGATTTTCAATTTGTACCCCAATATGTTCCCGAAAGACGTAATCCTACGTCAAAAAAAAATCGTAAAAGAAAGCAATCCAAATAACTTTTCTGTCAGATCAGTTATCCGTTTATCACACAGTTTACACACACAAAAAATGGTCCTCCAGTTGGGGATTCTCTCGCTCTCTATTCCGTTGCACTCTCGACAATGTGTGGCTGTAACGGAAGCAATCGAACAAAAAGTTACAGCAAATCATGGCGAACCTCCGCCTGCAGGATCCCTATTTGGTTTAAGACACGATGAAAAAAAACCAACAGCCAGCGCACTTATTCCCACGGATGTCACCCGATGCCCTCCCGTGCTTCCTGCAACAGCTGCAGCATCTCAAGCCATTCATTCTCGTGACAATTCCAGAATGCTTTTTCCGTATGAGTCCGAATAATACACATATATCTTATGTCCAATGCGATTTATGTCCGGTTGTGTTTCTTCCGGAAGCGTGAATTATTCACAGCAGTTAAGAGGTAATCGAGCTGGGATTTCGTGTAGCGATTGAATCACGATTCATCTGTCACACTATCCGGATCGGGGCAGGTGTTTCTGTGCAGTGACACATATTTTTCGAATAAAAATTCCTCCGAACGTGTTTATGAATTTTATAATCTAATATAATGCATTCTTTCTTGTCAATATGAGAAATATCTGCTCGGAGGCGTCCCATTTCCGCTATTGCGGAGATGGGGATTGCTACAATTCCTCCGGAAGATGCTGTGTCGATATGCAGAATATGCAAAAATAAATGAATAAATAAAATGATGCGACACGTTCCATACGGCAGACCCGTTTTCCCATCACCGGTAGCGAAAATCGCACCACGCTTTGGGAACTCCCACACATATACACACACACATGCAATCGAATTCCTCCCGATTCTTCGTAATGTTCCATTCTATTGTGTTGTTGTTTATCCTTTCTTTTTCTTTTTCTCTCTCTCTCTCGTCTTCCAGGTGAACATCCGGCAGCGATGCAGCATAACGCAGCGCCCCGGTCGGTTTTATCATCGCAAACGAGTATTTTATTATTTTATGTGACACTTTTAGTGCACATTGTTGTGAGTAAGCAGTTTAAAGTGTGGCACAATCACGACAGAAGATGAAATTGGTCCAGCGGCTCCCGCCGGTGCCTGAGTCCCGCTCTGGACGATGGCGGCGACAGGACGAGGAGCTGGAGGAAATGCTGGTAACGGTGGTGGCGCCAGAGCACGCGGATTTTGCCTCGATGCGGCGCGCGATGGTGCGGGTGGTGGGTGGTCCCCTTTTTCGATGGGGCTGCGGAACGAAACGGATGGCCACGTGAGTAAGTGAGTGTGAGCGGGAAGAGGGGAAGCTGCAGCGGAGGAAAACAAACAAACAAACGAAAAATTACCCCCCAATACACCCCACACACATAAATACTTCCTTTGTACAGATAGGTGTGATTGTTTGCGAGTGATGTTTGTCTTTAAAATCAAACAGAGAAAAAAAAACAAAATAAAATAGTAGTAAATAGGTAGCATGAGTGACATCGAGCGAGCGGTGAATTATGCTAAGTAAACACAAGGAAACTCCAGATGTAAGAAACAATCAGAACAAGATCTAGTTGTAATTTAATGCAAATGTATAAAACACACACACATACACATACATATACAAACGTGATTGCATTTCGCTGATAGACCACAGAGAGTAAGGGCAAGGAATCAAACAAGCAAAGCTCATACATGCAACAGATTCTGGAAAGTTTTCACCACACAGTTCCGGAACCACGAAAGGGAACTTCTCCCAGCAACGAGAAACCATTTCCGCGTTTAATTTGTACACGAAAATTTACTAGCATAGAATAATCTTGATAGGTAGAATCGAGATTGTCCAGCGTGGAGCGATGAAGGTCTTGTGGACCTCGGAGTGATACTCCCACTGGTTGGGCGGAGAAAAAGGACCACGAGGGGAGCTCGTTCGGTGCTCGGCGGAACGTGAAATTGTATTTGCATTTCGTTGAGAATTGTGATTTTGCTAAGAAACGGTGCTGCAAAGAAACTATCCTTCGGTGGCGGTGGCGAAGTAATTGGTTTCCTCCTGGGGGCAATTCAGGGCTGCAGTCGATGATCGGTGCGATAGCTCTCATCGGCTCTCTCGTACTTTACTCGTAGATCTGGTCTGCTGATAGGTGCGTGCTGTTAAGAAATGACCTCATTCCGTCGTTCTTGTGCTGCTGTGGGTGATTTCCGTCGGAAAAAGTATGGATTTCACATGTTTCACTGTTTCAAAAACAAACACGACATTAGACGAAATTCATGCCAACTCGACTGGCCGTTGGCAGCACCATCTCAGATAGTAGTTAAACGTTGTGGGTATAAAGACATGGGTCATTAAAGCAACTTTACAAATTTGAAATATACGAAAAAATTCGAATAATTTTTTACAAAAAAATTATAACTTAAAAACTATAATACCTACAAAATTCAAAGGATGAAATGCAGGAAATTGATTAAATTTTCACATAAAATATCAAAATAAAAAAAAATCGCTGAAAAAAAAAGTTATTTTAAAAATTATTATAATTCATTTTTCTCAAAAACGTATTATTTTGAAATTTCCAGAAATACATATATATATATATAAATATATATATATATATATATATATATGTATATATATATATATATATATATATATATATATATATATATATATATATATATATATATATAAATGTCTATATGAACCCTTCATTGATTGATTACCCTTCGACCCTTTACAATTTCCTTTTACTGTAAATTGTCTAGTACATCTACAAAAATTCGTCCTCATAATATAAAATTATTTTCCGACACAATTCTCGCTCAAGATTCTTCAAGCATTTGGAAATAACATGTTTCTCCGTTGCATGGAATAAATGTTTGATACAGAGAATATTAAAAAATAAAGATAGCTCAAATCGGACCATTCCTTCCTCGGGTTTAGGGCACACCAACACATTTGGCCTTCCGTTTTTGTTTATATAGATAGAAGATATAGGAATGCGTTATTCCGTCTGAAAATCCTTTTCCACTTTCGAACAAAAATCAATTTCGTTAGCGCCAACATCAAATGGACTAACAACGCTTAGCTTATTATAGAAGATATGGGAATTCAATTTTCCGGATTTTCAGATTTTTCTCTCCGCTATATTGATTTACGGGAAGAGACGAATACAACGAAATATAGATGACTCAAATTGAACCATTCGTTCCTCGGGTTTTGCGCTTACCAACACATTTCGCCTTCCATTTTTATTTATAGATATAAGATAGGGAAATGCGTTATTTCGCCTGAAAATCTATTTCTACTTACGAACAAAGATCAATTTCGATAGCGCAAATATCGAATGGACTAACAACGCTCATTATGATGTAATTTTTGAACATGTGGGAATTCAATTTTCCGAATTTTCCGAATTTTCCGACCTTCCTTCAGGATTTTCCGAAAATTTTCCGATTTTTCTCTCCACTATATTGATCTACGGGAAGAGACGAATACAACAAAATACAGGAGGCTAAAATCGGACCATCCCTTCTTCGGGTTTTCCGCCTACCAACAGATTTTGCCTTACATTTTTATTTATGTAGATTTCTTTCAAGCGCAATTAAATTTGTGATCTTCATTTGTTTTATTTTTGTACATTTCATAACTTCTTCGAAAGAGCTTCGAATGAGCTTTTTTTTGAAGTTTTCCAAATAAAATAAAGAGTTCACCAAAGAGTATCGTTTCAACAAAAATTCAAGTGAAACACAATGAAATTAACCTATTTTGTCGGAAATTGATTCAAATGTTGGTAATATATTTGGTGTGTGAATAAATTTTACCGGATTTTGTTTTTATTAAAATCAAATGTTTATTTTAAATACATGTTACCGTGACCGGAGTAAAGCGCCGCAGTAAACAACTGCAACAGAAACAACCGTTCAGAAAAAAGTGTAGTAGGCTTGAAATATTGTAGCGCGGGAAAAACATCATGTGTATTAATGCGGTGGAAGCGGTGGTGTCTCGCACGCAATCCTGTGTTCCACTGATTGCCCGGTTAGATTGAAACATAGGATACGATCCTTTAGCAGTGTCCGACCGAGCTTTTGCGAGCGTCGGACAGCATAAGATTGCCCGGTTAATTTTTGCTTTGAAATACAATACCGCGCACAATAATTCTAGCCTATTCGCCTTGATCGATATATCGAATTAAAGTCAATCAGCTGGTCTTTTTTTATTAATATAACATCTGCAGTAAATTTGAATCCTGTTCTCGTTATTATTGATAGTATTTGTTTTTTATTATTTTCATAGTCTGTGGACCAAGGGCGCTATAGTGTTTTAATTTTTTTCTGAAAAGCTGATGATTTTTCACATAACATATTTCGAAACCAGAGAGGCGTTTTTTTCATTTTTCTGTTAGGATTTTTCAAAGTTAACCGATGGTTCGAATAATAATTTTTTTCCTCTTTTTTACAACACAAAACTTTTGACTTTTGATCTACTGAACCGATTGAGGTGATCGACACATGAAATTGAAGCCAATTAGATAGTCTTTTTTTTTAAATATTAGACTTGCGAAAAAAATGGATTTTGATTTCATAATAATTGATTGTATTAGTTTTTTATGGTTTACGTGTTTCGGGGACAAGGATGTTATATTTTTTTAAATATTTTTTCGTTTGTGACACCAGTAAATGAAATCCTAATGAGCCTATATTTTGCATAGGGTATGTAGGGGTTATTTTTATTGGCACCCTAAACCATACTTTTCGTTTCGTATACCGAAAAAAAAATCTAAGTCCCTTAGTGCCGATTTTTGACAAAAAAAAATTTTCGAGGGGACACTAGATCTCGACGTTTCATGCCATTTTAAGACATTTGGCATAAATTTTTTTTTTCGAAAACCACGATTTCACCCCCCTTGGGTGATTTTTCGATTTTCAAAAAACTGAAACTTTGACCGCTTAAGTCCGATTGAGCTGAAGTTTTGCATAGGGTATCATTCCGCGAGAAATAACCTTTTGCAGGAGGCTCCGTTCGAAAATTCCAGATACCATTTTCGTTGGCACCCCAGTGCACATTTATACTCCTATATTTTATTATGAGAGCATTTGATTGAAACAAAAAAAAACATACTGCTACTATAATCAAAGTATGATCCAGCGGATGTCCGAAATTTGACCCATCTTTTAGGTAACGGTAAAGCACATGGATAAAACTCTGGAGAATATGGCAGGTGGTTCTACCTACCAGTTTACTCACTCTAGATAGTTCTTGACATGTGGTCTGGCGTGATCTTGTCGTGTTTTTTCCTGTCCCAGTCATTTTTCGATCTGATTTCGATCTGTTCGACCGTATCAATTGTAGTTGGTACCGTTCACCAGTGATCGTTTCAATCGGACTTTCCATGTTCTTTAACATCCAAATCGAATTGATTATTTCTAAATAATTTAAACCACTGTTCGAGCACGATTACCAATGGAGCATATCCTTTGGAAGATTTGACAAATAAGCGATGATTATCAGCAGCACTTTTGCTTAGAGAAAAATAATACAATTCAATGCGATAAATGTATCTGTTGTTTGCCGAAGTACACACCTTCCAAATACATGTGTTGTCAATTTCAATATGATACCAACAATTCATCTCATATTATAAATCCATTGAGTCATACTTGTATACCTAATATTATTTTCAGAATGATAGTTGGGTACTAGAGGTGAGGTATCGCATCTATAATGTGATTCGCTTGAAATTATTATGGATAAAATTATTGCTAATGAAAATTGAAGAATATGAGAGTTGACTATATAAAGAGATACATTCACTGAAACTGACTTCCCGATGAAACGAACCCACATACTAATGCGTATATATAACTTTCTAATACGAGATGTCAGCATCTTCGGAATCGATTATACACTCGACAAAAAAAAATTAGAGGAACAGAGCGCGAAGTCAGATATTTTAAGTGATTTTTGACATGCTGCATCTTCGTGAAAAATCAACGCATATGGATGAGAGGGGCATCATGTGGAAGCTGCAACTTTCAGGTATTAGAATATTTTTGTACATATTTTTATCTTGGTAAGTGTTGGTGTAGTGGGCAACAATAACGGGAAGAAATTTAAAATCGATTTTTCTTTGTTTTTTCAAGAATTTTCTGGACAAACCCAATTTTTTGCCAATCAGCTCAACAGCAAATCCAATTAACTTTATCAATTAGCTTTTATTTGGTTCCAAGAACGTTTCTATACGACCTTTCCACACAGAGATATTTCAGTTTGAATGTTAAATTACTCCTTCGTCTTTGATGATGAATAATTCAATAAACAACCATCGCACCGCAAATCGAAAGGCAGTTTTGAAAACTCCAATAAATTCTGCACAAGGATAATTTATTAGTTTGACGAAAAAAAAAATTATTTAATTTTGTTGCATCGATTTCAAAAAAGTGCAAAAAACAGGAGTTTTATAGTGTTTTACAAAATCCACTGTAGTTCTGAAATATCGCAGTGAGTTCTAATTTTTGCAGGCAAATTTTTAGACTAGTGTATTCCCTAAACATCCGTGAACGTTCCATATTGATACGTTCAGCCGTTTTTTCTAGCCGATTTTTCAAAGTTTGGAGTAAATCAGAGGAGCATTTAATCGCAAATCATACCAGAAGTATAAAATCATACGCAACTCTCAGAATGAACGATTGGTAACTTTCGTATTTATGAGTTTGTATGTACAAATATTGTAAGGAGTGATGAACAGTGAACAATTCAGGATATTTCTAACAATTATGGAATGATTCTAACAAGTTGATTCATAAAACTGAATCAATCCGTCTGAGCATACAGATTAAAGTTGAAGATCCCGAACCAATCTAAAAGCCAAATATATCCAAGGCCAGAAACATCTTAGACTCGGCAAGCATGAACCCCTCGATTCGAGAATAATTATTCATAAATCCCAATCAGATTCGATCCATTTTTATCCGCTACCTAGCCCGGCAGGTGCCTTTGCCTTAAAACCATCTAACCCCAAGCGCCTGCAGGCGCTGACCTTCTCCCCCGAGAGCTTGTTCTGTCGCCCACCATAGCCTAAGTAATCTCACTCGAAATAATGCCGACTGCGGAACCCCACTGACAGCAGTACCCCTTGCTCCCTTCTCGTAGCAATGCTTGTGGCAGTTTAAATTAGGCAGCGGTTCTCACCGTCGGAGAGGTCGGAACGGTGGGAGAGCTGCCGAAATCCATTTTCAATTGATTGAATCCCCAGATGGGGGATGCGAAGAAGGAAGAATTCTTTTCCTACCTTCTCCCGTTCAATCATCCATTAGCGGAGATCAATGGTTGTGATAAATGGGTTTCCTCCAAATCTGTTACCGTCGATTGTAATCTTATTTCCCCCGAGGGGACAAGGTTTGTCGGATTCGTTGAAAAAAAGCAAAAAAAAAGGCGATGCACTCCCGGTGGCGGGATTAATTCCAGGCACGCCTAATCGTTTGCGATCGATGCGAAATCATCACTCACTTCTGCTCGAAGCAGATCACTTCTTTTTTTTCTGCCGAAAAAAGCTTCCTTTTTCTATTCTTACCAATTCGCTTTCGAAAAACAAACTTCGATTGCCTTTCCTCCCGAAGGGAAGCGATTGTATAATATGTTTTTCTTCCCCGAACTTAGTTGTATCATAAATTGATTAAGAAAAGAAACTGCGGTTGAAGAGTTTCGCTACCAATTCAGCGGAGCTTCCGTGAAGATGATTTAATTATCCGCTGAGCGCAAAAACGGTGGTGGTGGTAGTAACAAGAAAAAATAAATGATCTGATAAGTTTCTCGAACCGTGTTGTGCTGTGTGCAAGAAATAAAATATCCGCTTCGATGCACTCCTTCAAACGTCATTCCGCTTTCTGTTACAATAAAGTTTCATATCTTGTGATGCGTTCTGGTAATTCATGGAATCGTTCTGTGGGAGAATTATGTTTCAGCGAAGAACACAGTCTCAACCTCGAACTTTGGGTAGTGGAAAAAGAGTCTAGTTTTTAGCAGCAGTTTGACAGTGTGTCGCTATGGTTGCAATTGAAATTCCTCACTGCACCGAGTTTCATACAATAAACTGTGTTTTGAGCTAAATTGGCTGAATTAAAGTTAGGTGGCAATGCTTTTCAGGAATTCGAAACATGTTAATGTGAAGAAGTCTGGCATAAGGGAGAGTTTCTTATAGTCGACAAAAAAAGTTTGACGTAGAAGTTTTTAATGGTAACTCAGCGTTCCACATAAAATAAATGAAAGTGAATTTGATGAACGAAGAATTGAAGAATTTCATGCCAACTCGATTGGCCATTGGCAGCAAGATCTCAGATTGCAGTGAAACGTTGTGGGTGTAAAGACATTGGACACATTTTTATACATTTTTAATAGACTGTGATCACGATTCGGATGACGATGGAAAATATCCTACCAGTCTCTCAATAATTTACATTTTACATCTTGAGAATAAGTCTCATGTTAACATTTTGTACAGACTTCAATACTTCCCCTTGGTTTACCGTAACTGGCTCGCGCTGACATAAGGGAGGTCACTGGCAACTCTGCTTCCATAGTGTGCTGTAGTGCCTGTACGGCTCGTGAAAGTTTTTTCGATTGCTAATTGAAAGAAACAAGTTTAAAACACAAAAGGTACGTACAAGATTTTCTCGCGTTGTCTGGTTTACACTACTTGATAGAGGCGACAGAAATTAGTGAAGTGTGCCACAATAAATTGCGATTTTCGGTTGGCATAGTGAAGCAAAACAAAAGTGATCGCACAATAATCTGACTATGGTCAAAAAAGCACAGTATATTGGATGCGATGTAGACACAGTGAACATATATTGCATCAAATATATCATGCAACATTAAGTTGGAGAAGTGTTACGGAACCATGACATCTATCTCTTCTGTTACGATTTTGTATATACATATACATTTGTGCTATACCGAATTTATATATGATTTATTAATTTATTATTTTTTTTATATTATTATTATTGTTATCATTATATCATATTTTTTCCAGCAATGTAAAAGAAATGTAAAAATAATCTGAAAAAAGTTTTTTTTTTCTTCTGATTTGTCTATTTCATTTTTATTTATTAATTTTCATTTTCATTCGATTTCTTTGTTTTGTTTCATTTAATTCTCTAGGTTTTTATATATGCAATCGTCCAACTCAACCGAATTGAATTCCATCAAGATGCAAACTGATGGAAACTCGAACGACGGGGGACTTCATAGTAAATCGCTGGAAGACAATGCTTCTTGATCTTCGTTCATTCTTAACTCTCCAAATCATAACACCCTTGATGAAGAGATGAGCGGTGAGGATAACAAAACAGATATCACCATCAAAGAAATTCGTCTTGGAATGAGTGTTACTAATCGGATGGAGCCTTTGGTCGAACGCCAGACGAAGACATTCGACAAATCGAATAAAATGAGGAAACGCATGAAAAAGTTTATTCAAACACACAACTAGCTCTTGAAATGGCTCTTGGGTAACCTCCATCCTTTGTTCCGACTAAAAGACCAAGAAATGCAATGGACTTGAGTAGGCTCATGTGACGGTAAACCTGAACTAAAGCGAATTGTGGACACTCGCAAAACTAGACCGTATACCACTGAAATAGGCAAAACCATCTCGTTACCTATGGGTCAAAATCTGTGAGCCAAAGGTTTCTTAATGCAAGAAATTCCACATCTGGGCTTTCCAAGAGCCTTGAGGGTGCTGTAAATTGTGCATAAACCAACCAACTCTCTCACAGCGATGTAATCAGTTATGTAAAGGTGGGAATACTTCTAAAAAACTATCCAGTAGTTGAACTAAGTACAGATCAACAAAATCGTGTCGAAGATGCAATTTTTGATGCTGTTCTACTTCAGCGGAAAGAACAACTGAAGCCAAAATTTGTCAATTGCACCTACGAACCAGGGTACATGATTATCAACTGTCTCGAAAAACCTACGTCTGAGTGGTTAATAAAATTGGTTCCTTCCTTAGTTCCGTGGGAAGGCAGAAGCTCAGGTAACCCCAAAACAAAAGACGCCCATACAGGAGTCTCTAACGAAGAGAAGAATCCAAACTCTAAACAAACTGGCTTCACTCGTGCAGACCTAGAGGTCGTAACCAAAGGCCTGTTCGTTCCAGAAGGAGAATTCAAGCCCTTCATTAAGAAGACCTGAAAACATTGCTGGTTGTTCTAATAGCTTCAATGATACCACACAGACAATTGGAAGCCACTCCAATCAGAGGGATAATCTCATGCCCCTGGAGAATGGTAACAAACGAAACTCTCAAGATGCAGAATAATGTAAAACTCATTCAGGTGAATCTTCACCACGCCCAAGAAGCAAGTAGTGTCCTTTGCAGAAGGTTCATTCACATTAATTTGAACGTGGTTCTTATTCAAGAGTCTTGGTTCAACAATCATGGAATCCGAGGAATTTCTACACAAAAATGAGAGCTCATTTACGATAGCACACAAACTGTACCTAGGGCAGCAATTCTTATACGGGATAACATTAGGCATGTACCCTTTACAGAATTGATCAATAGAGACATCGTGGCAATTCAATCTTATCCAAAAACTTCCAAAAACAACGCGGAAATTCCCTCATTGATACTTGCTGAGTTGCTTCAACACTGTAAATTGAACAACAAACAATCCATCATAAGATTTGACGCTAATGCCCACCACAAGGTCGTCAATACTAGGGGTGAGTGTTTGCTTGGATATTTAATGCTTAACATTTGTAACCATGGAAGCGATCCAACATTTGTTAACTCAGTTAGACTAGAAGTTCTTGATCTTTGTAGGTCTAAATTATCAGATGCGTTAAAGAATTGGCATGTGTCAAAATGAAGAACCGCGATCTGACCACAAACATACAATTGAAATTGAATTGGGATATTTATCGTTTCAAACTTCTCGACAAGAATTCGATGTCATTGAAAATGATCTCTTCCACTGAACAGCTTGAACTAGTTTCGTGGGAACTGGAACCAATATTTCATCAGCATTTGAAGAAAACTGCCCACTGATTCGGAAAAAATCTATTAAGAATTCATCTTGGTGGAACAAAACACTCGAAAAAGCTTTTCTAGAATATTGTCTAGAAAACATTTCAAAAAGGAAAAATCACCTCTAATTGGACAGAGTACAGAAACTGTCTAACGGAATATAATAAAGAAAATCGCAAATCCAAAAGAAGGACTTGGAAGCTCACTTGTGAGCAAGTTGAAAATATACCTGCTGTAGCAAGACCCCATAAAGCTCTTTCAAAGGATCACTGGTGGTCTAAAAACGAAAATGGACAGTTCACAACCGATTCTCAGGAGACACTTGGTATCATGATGAAAACACACTTCCCAGGTTCAATCCAAATGATTTCTGAAAACGCACAGGTCTTCAACACAGCTCAATTTTGTCCAATCAGAGACGAGAATGGTGCTAAAGAAGTGGTATTGTTTCAGCAAAGACTGCGGCTTCTCGGAAAGGGCATTCTTGAGCTTGAGCTTGAGCTTGGGTAGACTGTACAATTCGTAGTTGCTCTCCGTGATTGACCTGAACTAACCAAATTGCACAAAGAACACACAGAATGACACTTGTGACTAGCAAATCATTCTCGTTGTGCTATTTTCGGTGATTCGAGCTTTAAATGGTCAATAACGACGCCGGCCACGTCCTTACAGTCACTAGGGGAAGGGAAGGAATGTTAGTATGATAATCACCGTCCGAAGACCAGAAGGGTCCCCTCTATAGCGTGGTTCCCTAGCGTTTATCATGGAAGGGATATTTGTTAGTGGGTACGGTTAAGAATAAGGATTCACTGCGGTAAGTGATGAGATTCTGTAAACGCGGACTTTCAACCTCTCGATGAAACGATCGGACTGACGATATTTTTGAATTCATTGTTTGTCGAAATTTCCAATTCTTCCCGACGACGAAAGTTATCCTTGAGAAATCTAAAAATGTTACCGGGGAACACCTCTACCATTAATTAAACTTCAAACATGTATATGCTTTCTAAGTTTTGAAATATTTTTATAAGAAACCTGAGAAGATCGCCATGAAAAACCTCTACCTATAATGCAAACTTACATTATATTCCGTGAACACTCACGTCGCTACCTTCTATTTTTCGTAATATTTTTATACACAACGACGAAGGATCCATGAGAAATCTTAGGTCTCCGAGAAACACCTCAACAACAAAAACGAAAATCGCTTGCTTTCTGAATTATTGGTTTTTTTTTCATAGCCGATCCATGAGAAACCCGAGAAGATCACCGAGAAATACCTCCAAAATAAAACGGTCTCATATATGATTATGTGCGTAATTCTTCACGCTCTGAATTCTCTCCGGTTAACACGTTGAGCTCCGATTTTTTCTGACTGCTCTTTCCATTCATCCCGCATTAAGAGCGTTAGCACAATATCATGGTCGGTCCCTGGTCCCAAAGATACTTATTGTATGAATACAAAATAGTCAAAAATTCGATCAGAAAGTATTCACGATTTGTAAAACATCCGAAAACAAACCGTACATATTCTTAAAATTTAAGAATTATACAACTGAACAACTTAACGATTATACCATTACATATTAAAATTATTTTAATCATTTACGCAAACGCAAATCTCAATAAACACATTACACGTTTCATCCACTCCAGATTATAGTTATCAAAATAACATTGGACAAACAATTCGAAGGCAATTAAAATCGTTAAACAAAAGAAAGCTTCCATCCACACACTTTTTATTCAAATTCTTACTGATATGCTATTTTATGATAAATGATTAGAATACCAGATCTGCCATTCTACGCATAGTTGTCCCAGGTTACTTTTTGACGTTTTTCACTTTTCTTCATAAAACGTTGTTTTTATGCATAATCTTACGGAAAAACACCAAAAAAAAAACATATAGTTTATTCCCAACTTATAAAAAACAACATCGAGCTCAATTCTTCCATGTTGATATTCTATTCATAACTGTCCCACCATGTATTTTTTGTAGATCCATATCGAATAAGTCGGTTCAAGTACAAGAATTTCACGTCACACTTTCAACAGGCCTAATGCACTCTTTTCTGGTTTGAAAGAACGAACTAATTCTCAAACAAATCAGAAAAAGTTCAACTGAACACCTTTATACCTTGTTAGCGAATGCCTAATGACAATGAGATTTATATTCTGCAAAGGTGTTGCAGATCACTCATTTCTTCATAAAACGATGTTTCT
This sequence comes from Toxorhynchites rutilus septentrionalis, assembly GCF_029784135.1. Classification (NCBI taxonomy): domain Eukaryota; kingdom Metazoa; phylum Arthropoda; class Insecta; order Diptera; family Culicidae; genus Toxorhynchites; species Toxorhynchites rutilus. The sequence continues at coordinate 283,740,713 of NC_073745.1, forward strand.
ATGCATAATCTTTCGGAAAAACACAAAAAAAAATTGTTTGTTCCCATTATATCAAAAAACAACATCAAGTTCAATTGTACTATGTTGATATTCTAGGCATAACAGTCGCACCATGAATTTTTAAACCCATAATCAAGCTTGATTGATTCAGTGAGGGGATCTCATCACATTTCATTAAACAATAGTATAGTGCTTATAAAAAACCTGGTGTATTGCTAAATTGAAATGCTTAAAGCTTTTGGTAGACACGTATGCGAGAAAACTTTGATTGCGTTTTTCTCAGTTGCTGATTTTGGAACATGGGACAATTATGCGTAGAACGGCAGAGATAAACGATAAACGATAAAGAATATCAAACTTAGCTTTGGAAAATTGGGCGTTCTGCATAGCATAGCTGAATCCAATCACGGTGATAATATCACTGCAGGAATGGAGCCGATCTGGCGTACTGGTAACATCCATGCCTCTCACGCTAAAGGTCACGAGTTCAATTCTCACTCCCGACATTCTTCCAAAAATGGAAGTTAAAGTGACGAACCAGCCAAATGAGTTGAAAGTCACTATAATACAGAAAAAAAAATCACTGCAGGAATCAGGAATCAAAATGAAAACTAACACATTGACGCTGGGCAAACAAAGCGGAAAAAATTTTCACCGTTGGCGTTAGCATTTTCTACACAATTCATACTCATTTAGCAAATAAAACCAAATTTGTAACCGGCGTCAATATAAAATTTCGCCAAATAACTTTAGGGAGAACTTCGGGAACAGCGCTTTTCGATCACAACTGGAGTTTTGTCACTACCTACAGAGAAACGAGGAAGAACTCGGCTTCTTTTAAAGGACATTCTTATGCCTAACGAGATATGGTCATAGGGGAAGTCCGGGCAAGACGCTCCTGTTAAGCGAAACAGGATGAAACATGTATTTTTACTACATATTTCAACGTTTCTTCACATCCACAGCGAAGCCACTTTTGTTTTCTTTGTAATGAAATGAGCAATAACGATCACGAATAGGCAAACCAACAGAAATAACGAGAATTATAAACGCATTCATATTACACCATTCTTAACCCTCCTGTACTCGCGTGCAAAATCATAACACGTATACTCGCGCACGGTGTCACAGACCGAAAATTGAACTTCTCTGTAAAGTTGCCATTTTGTATTTTTCAGGCTTTATTGGCATTTATTTGAAGAAGGGTATGATTGAATGAAAAAAACTCCAAAAAATATGTTTTCGTCCTCTTTATGATGTTTTATTAGTCATCTAATTCAGCCTTCTCAAAACAGAGTAACTTTTGATACTTCAACACAAATATTGAAACTCGAATTTTTCATTGTTATTAATTAAAAGTAAGCAACTGAATATAATTCATGAAAGTATAAAGAGCTATAAAATAACATAAAAACGTATTAATCGATTGTGGTTTCATTGGAGTAAGAATCAGAACATAGCATAACTGCATGCTCGAAACCAACATATTTTTTACATTTCATGAAGTTGTTGCGTATTTTTCGGGCCTTTTATCGAAGAGAAGAATGTATAACGACCTTCTAGATAAAAACCAGATGATAAGTTTACATATTTCAAATATTCTTTGTCTCTGTATTCTTGGTAAACTAAGAATTAATACCTTTTTTTAGATGGGGTATAAAAAGATGATATAAAAGGATTTCTAGTAGCTCCCTTTTCTTTTCCTTGTTTTCTTGTCTATATTGTTCGTTATAAAAAAATATCCCCGAAACTGTAATTGTTAAAAATTACCAGAAGCCACCGATTAGTTTATAGTTTACTTTTTACAATTCTTCCACGACTGAAATTCTTTCACAAGTGTGTATATGTATGACCATTATATTTAGCGAATAACTATACGAAAGTCAAACATCTATATTTTGCTTTTGAACGTATGAATCTAACGACGAATAGTTAATATATGGATCCATTCAATCCAGTTACAAAAGGGACTGAAATCAAATAAGAATAGTCCGGTAATGGCCTCATGCATTATATTCTATAAATATTCCACGCCACTAACATTGATTTATATATTTCATTTAATAATATTCTAGAATATGAAAAAAGGCACTTGTCCAAAAAAGTTACTCCTATACTCGCGTCGGTGTGTCAGACCGAAAGTGATAAATAAGTGGCACACGTCCCCTTTGTACAAACACATGCGATACGCTAAACGATGACGAACGACGAATTACGAAGCTAGAGAGAATCGCAAAGTCGTAGTGTTGATATTTTCTGAGAAATGAATGAATTATTGATTTCTCGGTCTGACAGATCAATGCGCGAGTATAGGAGTGTTAAAAGAGCGAGGTAAGATGCCCATATGCGTGTCCAAAACGCACCACAACAAAGAGCCAAACTGTCAAACGATATCGTAGCTTTTATTTTGGATAACTCTTGATTCGCTGCTTATACCCTCCGCATCCGTTACGTTTCTACCAGTTAGAGTCAACATATGATCTCGAATTTTTGAGGCATTTTTGTTATGAAACGTCGAAAACGCTAAAGAAATTTGATTCCAATATTTTTTTTACAAGCTTATCAACATGTACCGCTGTTCATAAATATATTGCTACGTGCCGCTGTTCACAAATGTGCTGCCAGACTTTGGCCTTTGTATTTATGAGTTTTTATTTTGTTTCTAAGGTTTGCATTAATCTTAATCATGGATGGATTTTAGTAGTCAGTAACATTGAAATGATTTTGTTCGTTCTGGTTCTTATCACATAATACAAGAAAAGATATTTAAAAATGATTTTATGCTTTTCAGAAACCATTTGGATATAAAACAATTGCAGAAAACATCCGAGTGAATTGGTAACACTGGAACTGACTAACTCTCTTTATTAGTTTCCACACTGGAGCGATGTGCTCCATTATGAGATGGATTATAAATTTTTCATTTGAACTCAATTGATAGCTCTGGTAACATTTGAGAATGTATTGGAGTTTGCAAAATTGAAATAAGTTTTTTAATGCTTCAAAAGTCTTATGACAGAAGCGGTCAAAGTTGCATGAAATCATGCAGTTTTTAATATATTATTATTTTATGAAGATAGGCGTGGTTTTTGGTGCTACAGTACATTTCATTGTGTTTATAATGAAAAAAGGAAGTTATAAGCACAGAAAAATCCTGCCCATTACTGCATTTTCCATGATTTTTCATGGTGGTGCGTCTTACCCTAAGTTCCCCTACCTTCTTGAGGGGAGATGCAAAGTCCTAGTGCGACTATCACTTATTCCCTGAGAGATGGAAGGAAGGAAGGTATTGTATTATAGAGACTTTAAACTTTTGCAGTTCATTCGTCTCTAGCCTTGAGAAAGGCCCTTTGAAAACTCTACTCTACTCTACTTCAGCGCTACCACCTCCGCCCTCTTGCCTTGAGAAAGGCACTCGATCCCTCGCCGTCCAGCTCGTCCAGCAACGATGTTGTCCAGTCGGTGTCCACACAAAGAATGGAGTGATGGAAGGAAGGAAGGTATTGAATTAGAGAGACTTTAAACTCTGAGAGTTCATTCGTCTCTTGGGGGAGTGATGGAACGAACTGACAGCGCATATATGGTAAACTGGAGTACACCACAATATATCAAACTAATGGTCGCAGTGGTTCAATGCTCCTCCAGAAGAAGAATAAGAAGATGAAGATGAAAGAGAAGAAAAAGAAGAGAAACAAGAAGAAGAAGAAGAAGAAGGGAGATCACATCAAACGCGAGCTGGCTCCTCTCTCAGTAAACAACTAATACCGGAAAATGACATCGTATCTAGTGCCGAACAAGTTGGCAAAGCTTCAGTTAAATCAAAAATATAAAATTAAAACAGTTTCGTGTTGATTGAGTTAGCCCCTTCTATTTATTATGTATATCAATGACATGCGAAGAGTTTTACGATTTTGTGATATCAATCTTTTTGCAGATGATACTGTGTTATGCATTGCAACTAATGATTTAGATCAGGTCGTTTTACATTTGAATGGAGATTTACATTCTTTAAGTAGATGGTTGAAGTATAAGCAATTGAAATTGAACATAAGTAAAACTAAATATATGGTAATCTCGCGAAATCGTTTAATCGTTATTGATAATGAGACTATTGATCGAGTTCGGGACATTAAATATCTTGGCGTGATTATTGATGACAAACTCAAGTTCAACACTCACATTGACAATGTCATCAAGAAAATTGCCAAGAAGTATGGAATCTTATGTCGATTGAAAAACGATTTAACTATTTGCAGCAAAATACAGCTATACAAATCAATCATCTCTCCTCATTTAGACTTTTGCTCTTCCATTTTATTTTTAGCCAATGACACACAAATATCGAGATTACAGCGCTTGCAAAACAAAATAATGCGGTTGATACTAAAATGTAACAGATTCACTTCCTCATCTTTAATGTTGGACGCTTTGCAATGGTAATCCGTTATCGTAAGCAAAGAATTGGTTATTTAACCATGGTGTTCATTTTTAAAGTAATTAACGGTTTGCTGCCTCGATATTTGTGTGATCGAGTTGAAAGAGGAAGTGACTTTCATAGTTATAACACTAGAAACGCGAATGAAATAAGAACACCTAATTTCTTGTCATGTGCTTCACAAAATTCGTTGTACTTCAAAGGAATAAATGTGTTCAACTCGATGCCAAGACATATTAAATGCGCAACAACACTTACAGAATTTAAGAGTCACTGTATTTCACATGTAAAAGCTGTGTTCTCTTAACAGCTGAACGAGTTTTTGTTTATTTTTATGACGAAGATCTTTACTGACGAAGTTTTATACGAACGGATAATTTAATGTGGACAATTTTTTGCAGTTTGTTTTCAATATTTTCAATGAATCTGACGAAGTTTTTTTTTGAACGGATTATATTATGTAGATTATTTAATTTTTTTTTAAATCATCTTTTTTTAAATTTGTATTGATCTCTATTATGTCTGACATGATCTTGGTGATGATGGACTATTTTTATTTTTATTTTGTCGTTCTTATAGTTGTATTAGTTTAAAAAAAATAAAAGTAGTCTACAAATGTTTGAGCGTCGCGCGCGAGACACAGATATAAAGGATATTAAATTGAAAGTTTTTTTTAAGTGCCGGTCTAGGAATTTTTCGTAAAGGAAATTTTCTCGATTTCTCTGAATGAGGGTATTCAAAGTCAATCTAAAACAAGGCTGGCGGTTGGACTTGTTCTCTGGTGGACCACTTGGCTGCAAGGGCCTCGTCGGGACCGTATCGGCTCTGTGGCGGACATGACTGAGTATTGGCTTTTTTGGACATTGCAATTTTTTGAACTTATATCTGTAAATAAAATCAGTTCGTTTTTCATGTTTGCTAAACTGATTTCAATGTTGAAAAAAAAAGTATCTTTTAGATAACTCGTCTTGCTCAAACCTCTGTAGGGGAAGGAGGCTGGACCATCATCATCATGAAGGAATGCCTCGATAAACGAAAATTATTTCAGTGTGAGAAAAATTAGAACAAAAATTGTACTTCCTGTCTCAATATCTGGTAATATCCTCTGAGCTCTGAAAAGCCTATATTCAAGCTAAAAGTTCGTAGGGAAAATAATTTTAGATGGTTTACCGATTCGACAGAATGAATCTCCGGATCCCAGGCATGGAAAGTTTAATTAGCTTTCGGTTGGCCACAAAAAAAAGGTTGACCTCGATGAAAATGGATGCCAGGTGAGTTTTTATCATGATATCGACCATTGTTTTGTAGCCGAAATACAGGATTTTCGTTTCTTCCGATGCTTGATTTTAAATCTGCAATCAATCAAAGTGCAACAAGATGTGTTAACTATGATTTGGTACGCGGCTGACGTACGATTTTATGTCGGCGAATAAAACCGCCGAAGAGGGTAGCAGGAAACCACGCGAATTATTCGATGGCTCTTTAACGGTTTACCATAAAACCGAGGTTAACGAATCAGTCAAGGCTAATGGTGGGCAAATGATTTTCCTTACAAATAACAGATGTTCCTTTACACTGTGGGCATGAACTGCCGAGCTTGCGGAGAGGGTTTTGGCAGATGTTGTTGGCTGCTAATGTTGGTTCTAACTTTTTGGAAATTTCACAAACTTTTACACATCACAACGGGTTTATTTAACAATATCCCTTCACGGACCAGTAGGACGGCTAATTGCCTTACCCGTGGCCGTAATGAATTTATCCACAGCAGGCACCGGGTTCACATCGCAGCACGGGTCCCGTATCGTCTTCAACGCCCACTTCCGTCTCCTCCCACTTTCACCCATTGCCGTGAAGCCACATCGCAACCAGAGCTTTCACTTCACCGTTCGCCGTAATTACTTATGCGTATCCGGTACATCTCAAACTTTTCATCGACGATAGACCGTAGACCGCAGGCCGAGACGAGTTGCCGTTTCGATAATTTGCTATCGATGTGTCTAGGGGGCGAGTGTGGGACACATTGTGGGGAGGGGTTGAACAAATGACCCCATTCTCGTGGCAAATTGATTTATTTCACGTACCTGCGAACACGAGCGAGCATCCTGGTGAAGCTACCGGGTGAAGGATGAAACAATACGATAGAAACATGATGTAGATATAATGAGACGAGACAAGACGAGAGGCGTTAGGTAAATAGAATCAATAAAGCATCTATCGATCAAAGATCGGATTGATACAGTCCGGAATCAAACCAACAAATCAAAAAGTGTGATAATACATTGATACAAAAATAACAAGACGAACGAATCGACGACTCGAGGAAAGCAGGAAAAATATACCCAAATGTGCTGGAATAGGAGCGCAAAATCCCGAAAATGGTGTATATGGAAAGCCAATTAGTGGAGTCCGTGAGTTACGAGCAGTGCAGTAAATTACTAAGATTTAGGATAAAGAAACTTTTCTCAGACGCGTGCACATCCCTTGAACAGGCAAGCCAGCAAGTCAGCACATAAACGAATCCAAATCCCCGTACCCCTCCCAAAAGTGGTAGATTAAGCAGGTACTGAAACGACATAACAAAAAAAAATGAAATGGATATAAATAATGGGAATTGTGCCGTTTGTTTTGGGGACTGATTTTTGCAGCGATGAGGTTCGTGCTCTGATGGAACGAAAAACTGCGGTGCTTTTTTCGCGGAGTCGGTGACATGTTGTCGAGTGATGACTATTCCATTTCGCCTAAATTTGAACTGTTTTCCGGGAAAGCGTGGAATCGTTTTCGTAACAATCAGACACACAAGAAGAAATAAAGGGCATCGTTCTGTGAACACAGATCCTGACAGGAAAATTGATTTTTATTTTTCACGTTCTAGTTTTTGCGGTTATTTAACAAGGTTTTAATTGAGCAATCTTAAAGACGCCTTTCAACATAGTTTGATTTAGGTGGTTTGAAGAAGGCGAACCTGTAGTTTATGATTCTAGTGGATTTATACTTATATGCTGAGTTTCAAGCTAGTAACAGTAATTCAGCTGTATCATTTCAAATAATTGTAAAAAACTTTTTGTGTCGAACATATCTATTTTCAGCTCTGTGCTGCTTTATTCATAAAAATTAAAGCTGAATGCGCTAATTGAAATCCACCGTTTGGGGTAGGACATTCAAGTGTTTCCTGGTAAATGAAAATGAATTGCGCAACATGTGCTCGAGCGTTGTCATGCAGAAAATGATCTTATTGTGTCTTCGCTTCTATTGTGCTTGTTTTTTCGTTAAATGTTTAACTCAAACAAATGACTTGTGTTCGATAGAGCTACCGTGAACTGTTTGACCTTCGGTCGTTGGTTATCGCACGATTTGTTTCACTTTGGATTGTCGTAATGGATCCACTTCTCATCCACAATGGCAATCTGATGTAAAAAGTCACAGGAGGGTTGTCCGAGACACGACCGCATAGTTGACGTAGGATTCCGTTAGGCAATCTGTTATAAGCTCATTTTGGATATTTTTGAAAAAAATCGTTAAACTCTTTGATAATGATTCTGTGGCCCTGAAAAGGGCCGTTTTGTTTGGTTGTTGGATATTGTTTGTTCACTCCACCAGTGTTTACCAAGTGATGATGTAAGAAGGATAGTAAACAGTCGTTGGATGGTGCGTATTAGATAAAAGATACCGAAGTGGAACGAGATATGATGAAAACCGCCCTCTGTTATCCTAGACGAGATGCCTCTTGTGTTATGTATCGATGAAATAAAAAAAAACTTACCAATGTAATATAATATAATTATCAATACCGAACACAATTATAAGTTTTTCTCGTCAGTGAAAACATGTTACTTTAGAGAATAGAGAATAACATAGAGAAAACATACTTTAAATGATAGATAATTTTCTTGTATAATTTTTACTTTTTGGATGTTTATTCAACCCAATGCGAATTTTAATTGGACTAACAACACCTAATAATATATGTAGAGCATATGGAAAGTCCCTTTTTGTAATATTTCTTCACTTTTCCAAATTTTCTCGATGTATAAACTTTCCTTGGGAGAAAATGAACACACAAAAACAGACAGTTTAAACCAAACGACTCGTTCTTGAGCGGGAACACACGTTGGTTTGACTTATGACTTATATTAAGTCATTTTTAACAGAACTGCTACTATACACAATTTTACACTTCTTGAATGGCGTTAACGTTCCCTGTGAAACTTTTGCCATCTCAACGTATGCATTAATTAGCGTCATTTATTAACACTTAGTTGAGATTTCTTAAGCCGAATAACACGCCTTAAATGTATTCTGAGGGGCAAACTCTACAATACGCATGACCACAGTGCAAGTCGGAGGAAATTTCTTTGACGAAAAATTCCCCCGGCCAGAACGGGAATCGAACCCGAACACCCGGCATGATAATGTGAGACGCTAACCACTCGGCCACGGGTGCACCCGATTTTACACTTTCTTGTGCTAAATTTTTCACAATACACGATCAGTCATTGATATGACATTTCACGAAGCAACCAACACTAAAGTTTCAAATTTAAATTGTATTTCCTAGAATTAATCATATAACTCACTTTACTTGCAATATAAAAATGTCGCCGGCAGCTTGGTTTTGATTTCTCTGTTAGTGAACACATTTCGGTAGGAACAAAAGCTCCCCCTACTTTAATGCATTTGCTATGCCGATTTCCCTCAGGCAGCATGGTTTGGATGTCTCTGTTAGGGACTCGCCGCATGTGTCGTCAATTTCGACTAATTAGAAGTGGGTATTTCCGTTAGGATAGGGGTTAAGATTTTTCAATTGGTCGATAGTTAGTTCCATGACATATATTATTTTCTTCAATATAAAAAAATTGTTACGGAATGCCGAAATCGATTGACGCAAAAATTTCATCAATCCTTCATGGAATGACTGAGCAATAAGCGTTTGAAATTGGACAATTTTAACGATGTGCTCGATTCTCGATTTTCAATTTGTACCCCAATATGTTCCCGAAAGACGTAATCCTACGTCAACATATATTATTTAGCACTTCGATGTTTATTTAAAATTATAACTGACGTAACTTTTATCGATGTCTGGTCAACGAATATTCGCTCGATTAATCGAATACTTATAGACATTTCCTCGAATGAATCGGTTATTGCAATATGCCCCTACGAAAATTTTAGACATTTCTAGACGTGATATGATGGTTCCCTGTTAGTTGTTAGTAGAAAATGTAAAAATAATCAGTATTTTTGATCATAGTTTTATATAGTTTTTGTGGTAAGTGGAAAACAGTAAAATAAACTCTTTTGTTTCAAAACAAATTGATAGTCCTGAGAAGGTCTGGAATGGTTTAATGGGTTGTACGGAATCTGCTGCGTTTCAGTCGGATGTAGCAGTTTAGTTTTGGGAGCGGTAGCTTTTACGGATTCGCTGATGCTTTCTTTGACTTTGGCGCCATCGGCTTCTGTGCGTCGATTTGCGAGGGTTTGATTGGCACCACCACGACGAGCTAAACGACGGATAGCGGGTGTTATACGATGCGATGCAATGTACTTCGCTCCTCTGCCTCCTTTGCCGCATCCAATTGTTGATGTGAAGAGGAGCGCACCAGCAATGTACACTAGATTTAATTCGATGCTCTCCGCAGCTTCCTCTTCTTTGCTCCCTTTGCCAGACCGCATCCATCGTTGGTTGCCGATGGCTTCCTCTCCTTTGCCGCACCGTATGGTGTTGGTTGATTTGTAGAGCACTGCACACTAGAAGCCCAGATGTTTGCCGATCTGAGCGTTGAACGAGAATGAGAAATCCACGGTAACGGTATTGAATTAAAGAGACTTTAAACTCTGAGAGTTCATTCGTCTCTTGAGAGAAATCCAAAAATGCTACCGTCCTTTTATATCAGTTGGTATGTGAGAAATAGGCGCCCCCCACTCGCTCGCCATGCAAATATTTGACTTATCGGGGAACGAAAGAAGCGAAGCAGGCGAAAAAGAAATGACGTCAATTTCGACCAATCAATACCGTTTGGATAGGGGTTGAGATTTTTTAATTGTTCGATAGTTAATTACATGATATATATTATTTTATTCAAGGTGAAACATTGTTATAGAGTGCCGCAATGTTTTGATGTAAAAATCTCATCAATCCGTCATGAAATGACTGAGCAATAAGCGTTTGAAATTGGACATTTTTCACGATGCGATCGATATTCGTTTTTCAATTTGTACCCCAATATGTTCCCGAAAGACGTAATCCAACGTCAAAACACAATTGCTTCTCTTTGTTCATCGTGTATAAAAAATAGTAATTAAATGAGCAGTGTTTCAATGGTTTCTTATATTCATCTATTGAGAAACACTAAGTAATAAGACACTATCGTGACAGGCATGTTTGGACTCTACAAAGAATGTGGTTCAAATGTAGATTTAGCTTATAGCACATAATACTGAGAATTGTTGATTTTCGAACGATTCATGAAAGCTGTATGGAACTACGTCTGTTATGTGGACAAACAGTGATTTTTCGTAACCGTTTTTTTTTTTCAAAATTTGCTAAATTTTTCCGAACAAAAAATGTTTGTTTGCAAGTTGAGCAAGCGTAGAATGCAAAACGGCGCAAAAGTCGATTTTTTCTTTTTGTCGCTTACGTCTTCTATACAAACATAGGCAGTGTAGCAGTAACTCGCCCAATCAGGCTAGAACTTTGTTCTTTACTTTCATGTAAGGCAGCACGCTTTTTCTTGACGCATAGATTTTCGTACAACTTCGAGTTCATCGTCTTGTATGTGATAAAAAATCTTGGTTTTCGCTTTCTAGGTGCAAATTACTTGTCAACTCATGAACTTCTGAGCAAATTTATACATGAATACGAACTTAAATCTGCCGGGACCATCTCCTTGTGCCGTAGCTAGGTAAATTTTTCGACCAGGAAGCTGTCCAAAATTCTCGTATATTTCATCGTCAATGAACAGGCATCCTTGGTATCACAACCTGCTCTTTTACTCTTCCCTCCGGAAAGACTTTCAATGCATTGCACGAAAAGCGGTGGAACTATTACCAGCGGGAGAGAAATACGGTAGAACCCCGATTATCCGCGAAATAGTCTGGCGGGGTCACTTCGGATAATAAACGCAAAATAATATATTTCTGCATGAAAACTATGTTTTATCAATTAAAAATTTATAGAAGGTTGTGTTCAAGACACGGCCGCACTGTTGACGTAGAACTACGCTGTACTTTAATTCAAGTCCGTTGTTTATAACTGCGGATATTATTTTATAATGCTACGAAAATTTTGAAATAACCATTCTACTAGTTTCTTCGCCCTGACGTGTTTTTTTTATTGAAGAATAATTTGACGATAATTGTTTGATGATTCATTCGTGTGCTCGCAGAACAATACATGCTCGAGATAAGTGCAGCTGTCATCCTTAGTGGAGAAAGTTTTGCTACTGGCAAGCGAAACCAAATCACATACAAAATTCCAGAACGACATTTACTTTCTTGGTGACTAAATAAGTGAAATAAACTCTATCTGACCCATTCCATGAGGTTATGCACCAATGAACCAAATTTCAAATTTAGTTTTAGGAAAAAAATTAATAAGCACTAGTTATATCATAAATTCCCTGAAACGAATATGATTTTTATGCGCCAACCTTTGAGAGAGGCGAGTTTTAAAAACCAAATAAATATATTTAAAATATTTTAAATTTATAGTATTTTTATGTTTCTTGAGATATATCTGCACTTGTTTAACCATAATTCAATGTCTATATACCATTGAATGGATAATTAAATACTTGTTTGTAGAGCCGTGGGTAGATCTAGGTTTCTTTTTGTAATTTATGAGAAACAAGCTGAACCTAAATTCAAACCATTTTATACTTGGATTTCTCTGAGCAAACAATGACAGCCAACAATCCATAAAATTTGGTTAAGATCGGTCCATAAATAGAGGAGTATCAACTGTCTCAAGAAGTCGCTGTCACTTCACCCAAAGTATACGATCCATTCCAGCGTGACGTTGTAATATTTTGACTTAATACAAACATTTTTTCTGCGTTTTATGTATGAAATACACAAAATTAAACAATGTTTTAGTTAAATTGAGAAAAATTACTGCAAGAGTCATCAGTATGAGAATATTTTATAGATAGATTGGCTTGTTGTCTGTCAAATATTTTTGCGAGAAAACAACACCTGACTTTTTACTTTTTCGGACCGTTGAACATTAATGTTTGAAACGGAACTGAAACCGTTTCAAAACATACAAATGGACTTTCTTCTATTTTTTTGTCAACAAAGGATGAACGTAGATTCCACAATATAGAATTGATTCTTGTTTCGACTTCCGGTTTGCTGAAAATAGTATTGAATGACAAAAATATGGAAACCCGATACGATTTGGGTGCATGCATTGATGCAATGTCAAAGGCACCAACGAATCCTTTATGATGACAGAAAACAAACAATGTTAACTGCTTGGAAAAAGGCTGAATATTTGCCTCAGCAGAGATTCATTACTCTAGCCCGCTATCTCCCCTCATTGTTTATATTTATCATTACAAATGGGGTTTCAGCGTAGGGAAGATGCACTATTTTTACGTACGGGTTATGAAGCACGAACGTACACACACAAATATCCATATATCGATGGCTTGAAGCAACTAAATATACACACACTTATCTCTGTTTTACGGTCTTCTCAACTCATGAGCAGGATTATTAGGTGGAGCAGATGGCAGAATTTGCGAGCGTAGTGTGCGTGACAGCACGCGCTGCCATAGCTACTTTTCACATTGTGGCGTCTATATTTGTGTTTACATTCAATTGCCTTCCATATACCTGAATATGCATATAATGTGACAGTGTGCAGTTGATATTTGTGAAATGATGTCGGAAAAGATGAATAAAAGTGATATTTTTGTGTGTCATTTTCACTCTCTCACCTTCATAGAAACATATGGTGACATATTGAAGGCTCCCAATACCGGTGTATGTGATTTGAGGATAATAGTTTACAATCAAGCAACATTTAATTGATAATTCTGCTATTTCCGAGGACTAAGAATACGACTGTTTTCTTCCTATCAATTGATGCAAACATCTATTCGATCTGCTATGAAATGTTCGAGTTATAAGCATTCGAAACACGGATAGGGTTAGCACACAAATCGGCAGAACAAATGTATGGGAAAAAGGAAGTTCTTCCAGTTTTCATTAATCAGAGGCGAACCAGCCCAGGAGGCTGAAAGCCTCTCAAATAAAGAATAAAAAAAAAGGTTTCATTAATATAAACCGTTTAGAGATGAGCGAATTGTAATATATAGCATATCAAACAAATCATAGAGAATTTTCGATTCGATTGGTATGCAAAACATGAGAATTCATTCACAGCGGAAATAGTTATTAACTTTAACTTTATTTCATAAAAACGTGTCCTGTTTTCTGATTTAGCACCCTTTCTGAAACACGGGTTATACGTCAAAATAACAACGCGTACGGATTCTATGTGGACAATGCTATACATCCAGGTTTCCAAACAGCAAAATGTAATAACGGAAATAGGGGCCTAACTCGTTTCACAACTCTCTATTGTCAGACTTGGCTTCCCCAGAGCTGGCGAGGATAAACAATTGTATTCAAACGAGAGGGGCATTTCAGAAACGAATGGCTATGTTTCAGATTTGGGAAAATATTACTATTCGGAAGGGATAAACAAACACTCTGTCAACCGCTAAAGACATGTAGGAGAAATCAGGGTGAAACCGACACCCCCTGATTTTTACAGTTAGAAGCAATTTATCGCAAATTTTCTGATGTTCCCTGTACACACCTGCCATTTATTACGTTTCGAGTCACCCTACAGCTGCGGAAGTCGCTTTGCTGTTAAAACAAACAACAAAACAGAACCGGTCAGCAAACAGGAGTTAGTCCGTGTAAAATTTCGCTAGTGGAATTTTAGTGTTTTTGTCGGAAAATTTCGGAAAACTCGCTACTTCTGTGAGCCTGGGTCGTCTTAGGTCATTGTTCCATGTATTTTTTGTTGTTTCGCAATTTCGAGTCAGTTCGGGGTAACACCGACACCTTCAGTTAGGGTAAAACCGACACCAGGGTTTGTGTTCCACTGACAGGAAAAATCCGTCCTTACTTTTTGTAGATGCCTGTGGATACCGCATGTTACATTTGGAAAACAAAAAGATAGAGCTGGACTGATAAACAGCCAAAACCAACGATGAAATCAGGCATGCCATCAAAAAGCCTGTCATAGTTTCAATGCTTATCGATACATATCCCGTGGATGCTCACCCAAGCTGGGACATGAACACAAGTGCTGGTTGAGATTTATAGACTGAAATTCGAACATTCGTTCCGTTAAACTAAGATTACATCAGCGGCGAGAGGTATGGGGTTCAATTGCAGTTGAATTTGATGCATTTTTCCTATTCAAAATTTGAGCAATCCAATTACATACAATTTACAACTATCCCCCCTCTTCCCTCTTGAAGCGTCCAAATAGTATATAGATAGCCTCTTGATACTTAGAAATTATTGTAACAAGTTTACATTCGGTTCTCTAAAGGTGTCGGTTTTACCCGACAGGGTGTCGATCTCACCCGAACTCTTATTTATTTCACATGAAAACATCAATTTTAGTATACTATAAAATTCAAGTTCTACTCAAAAAATGATCATCAGATACTGTAGAATGGTTAATTAATAGTTGAAGAGAAGTTCTGTAACGAAGTCGAAGAAACACGGGAGGTCTAGGAAATATGTGAAAATCCTTAGTTGTTGAGTTACCACTCGTGGATTGGGTATTTAGATAGAATTGATAGAAACATTCCGAAAAGCTCAAAGAAATTAAAGTAGACAGATATTCAAAGGGTAAAAACGTGCAACTTCATGTTCTGAACATGGACAACAATTATTTGAACCATTAACTGTTTGACTGCGGGAAGCGCGATAGCATTCTTGTTGCTTTATGTTAACATTTTCGATTTGATTCCAAATCCAAATTACAGAGTCGAGATTCAGTTTTCGAATTCCATCATTTTTGATTTTTGCACTGCATTTCGTTGATATAAATACAAATCCAGCTTAGTATTCGGTATCAGGCTTCCACAATCAGAACAGGAACGTGAAACAATTTTTGTTGTGTTATTCTTCCAAATGCGCGATTTAACCAGGAAGACTTAATTAGTTAGTTTATATTCCGGATCAAGGTGTGCGAGGAAGCCCTAGGTGGACAGTTGAATGATGTTGTATTTCACACATAATGGCATAAACCAAACTTTAATTTGAAATAAAAGTTTCATCGAAATTCGAATTCTAAGTGTGTTTTATTTCAATTTACTATCGGAATTTAAAGTTGGAAAACCCTGCATATTTCTATCACATGAGAGGATATTAAGCATTAATCTAAGTTTGTAACATATTAAAAATAAGTAACGGTATACTTATTTGTAATATGTCTTACTGGTTAAATCACGATAAACGTCTTCCTCTCTCTCTTATTATTAAGTAACAATGAACGCATTCACAGTCAAACATGAATTGTTCATGAGTTATTTTCACTCTTAACGTTAGTCAATTCATTTTAGTTGAAGCAAATGATTGTTTTAGTTGGCGTGGAAGAAATATAAATCTGCCTCTTCTTTCATTTTGACTACTACTCTACCTCGACATGTAACTCATGTAACATGTAACCCTGAACTCATCTAGAAATGAGGGGAGTCCTTTCAATATGCCGTTAAGTTCATTTTGCGGTGAAAAATGAAACGAACACGAACGAAGTAAAAACAGATAGCAACGAAAGTGCCCGAATGATTTTTGATTTATGTTGACAGAGAAACTGTTGAAAGAAGCAAAAACACATTTCCAATTGAATGCGAAGGTTGATGGTTTCATAATTCCCTGGCGATTTTCAGTTAAATTTGACTTTGTCGAGACCTAGTAATAGCTAAAATAGTTATCGCGGCGGTCTTTATCCAGGTCTCTTACACACGATCATAGGTGATTTTTTTGTACCACAACGCCACATTTCTTAAAAATGAAAACCGACGCTTTGTATCCTTTTATCAAGTTCCACCTTGGATTTGAAGTTGCGAATTGTGACAACTGCATCACAAAATTACGTTTACTGCTCGCTGGCAGGAGCAAGCGGTTTGCAGTAGAAATTGCAAATGCTCTACCTTCACGCTCTGGTCGCGTCAATAAGTTGCACTTCAGGCGATGCTTAAATTGCAATATTTCCTCTCTCCACAGTGTCCGTTTGCTGTTGTAGTGTTTGTTTTCTGCATCTGCATCTGTAGAATACTTTTTCGAAGGAATGAAGGCAACTGGTATTTTAATTACATCAAATAATCACTAAGTTTGAAAAGTAGATGTAACAACACAAAAAGCTTGATTAGAGCCAGATTAAGTCGGTCCTACGATCATTGGAAATTGTTTTGGAACTGTTTGAAACTATCATTGGTGATGTTTTCCAGCAATTCATGTACCTCTGGAAGAGAAATGACCGTAATATATGGATAGGCATAGGAAATTTATTTTTCAACATGACGAAACCTTACCACATGCTGCAAAAACGTAAAAACATATCTAAATGGACAACATCCAGTTGATGTTGATGACAATTCCCATCCGTTATATACGTGCGGCATAGCTCATGTAGACTGTCATGCAGGGCTCTGCATAGTCATAGTCAACTGAGGATAGTCAGCTGACTATCTGACTGACTATACTCGTATTCAGTTAGTAACGACTTTTGGCTTCTTCACGCAGTCTCTCCGTTAAAACGACTAAACAGTCAGTCGGGCGTTTAGTCGCTATCTCCCTCTACCGACTCGACTATATCATTTCATTCTTCCCAGTCAAATTGTCCTCATTGCATTTTGAAGAGACTTCCCCCAAAACGTATTCGTTCCTCTCTTTCTCTCTTCCATGTACGTGTGCATGCATCGATGTTTGAGTTCAACGTGGTTTGACATACGCTACAAGTGAGCTAGATTCTTTTGTATCGTACACGAAAATTACTCACACGTATAAAATAGCGTGCAGTGTGTGTGCGCTATTTTGCACGCTATTTACTAACACTAACGCGAGGACCTTTATAGCATACTTGATAAATGTCTCAGTTCGTTGGTTTGAGTTCACGATGGGTAGACAATAAACCGTTTTAACAAACAACTTATTCTCTTCATAAGCAAGTCAAAGTGTTTTATTTTCACAAAAAAAAATCATCAAAAATTTTATCAGCAAAACAACGGATTACTGGTATTGATATAAATTTACATATTTCAAAACTGATCCGATGATGAAGCCATTAAGAAATCATTGAGGGTAACATAAAAACAAAACTTAAAAGTAAGGTTCCAATGACTACTACATTTTCGAATGTTATGTATTTTTCTCAGTTGTCTATTTCAAAGTCCTAAAAACGGCGTTACAAGATTCTTTTATGGCCGATGCGAGAGTATCAGTCAAGCCAATTGGCAGAGTTTGATATCGAGATCCATTTCCACATCATTGCAGACGAGAAACAAGTCGATTTTTCCAGTTGGATGAAACGAATTTTCATTTGTGACTGGATTAATAAATCCATCGCCGCTTTCTCTCACGAGAAAAAGCAACATTGGAAGGAAGAGGATACAAATCTCTTCCGAACAAATGTTATAAAGTCATTCTAACGCTACCTTCGCCATCGTAATCCGTTTGAGATTTCTACTCTGGCGATGGCTTCTCCCTCTGCCTACCCTTAATACAACACTTATCATACCAGAAAAGGCCTCTGATTAAACGCCCCAAATGGAAGCTCAAAACACGATCGAATCGGCTCAGCAAAGCATCCCAACATCAGTGATAAAATTCAATCTTCCCTTAAAGACGACACTAAGATGTTTATCCAGATTTCGAGCAACAACTTTCTGATTACGCCGCACATCTCGGCCTCCCCCCACCCCCTCTTCATCTTTAGAAGGAATGAAAGAGACATTCGCCGTCTTACCGATTGAAAACGAAACACCTCGAGCTGAAGTCGCATTCTCTCTTAAGACTTCGGGAAAAAGTTAAAATCATTTTCTTCCGCACCGAAAAGCACAGCAGTTTTACCTTCCACAGTAGCAAAGTAAAGAATAGGAACAGAACTTCAACAAACACAACAGAAAAAAAATATGCAGAAGCAAAAGCCCAAGGTAGATTATGGCGCTCCAATTACGTACTGCAGGATTCTTTGGTTTCCTTCTCCTTAAACTTCCAGCCGACGACGGAAGCGAGGGATAAAGTGAATTTCTCCGGCAGCGCAAGAAGCGGACAAAAGTTTAATGAATTAATTTTTTATCCATGCATCGAGCCTTTCCTCTGCAGCGTCTTGCTAATCTGATTTTTTTTCTTCTGCCTTCTCTCTTGAGTTTTGCCGTTCTTTATTTGGATGTCATTTTTTTCCTCCTCCATACCAGCTAGCCGACATCGAAGATTAGGTGGATAGGACACGTTGGCGAACGGAAGGGCCTTAGGGGCGCGAAAGTGAAATTAAGAAAAAAGTAAATGCCAAAAAAAAATGTAAATCACACAGGGTAATAATTCCCGATTGTAGAGACAGCATTTCAGCCCGAAAACAAAAACAAAAACAAACTGCGTGAAATTGGCGGCCAAACACAACACCGGATCGCAAGCGCGATCCAGCATTCATAAGTTAGCCTTGTAAATAGACCGAAAAAATGATACTTGAAATCCAGATTAATAGCAACAACCCTTTCGGAACGTGCGGAAAAATTAATGCTCAAGAGCGTTTGCGGAAGCGGTGAACTTGGTGGGCCAACAATTTAGGCAAATTAGCATGATTGCGATCATTAATTTCACCATGATTATCATTAATTTTTTATTTGAGGCGCTGAAGCTGGCAGGTTCTTATCACCGCGAAGAATGTGAAGAAAAAAAATCACGTAGCGAAGGGGCACATCCTTCGAACATAGCACAAATCGAAAGTTAGGTTTGAAATATTTACTAGATAATTGATTACATTGTTTGGAATCGTCATACAGTGGAGCATACGAAGAAAATCGAGGAGAGTTTATTTGAAATAGGCTAAAATTTGTACAGCGTGCAGAAACAAAAAACAAAAAAAAAATCACGAAATGTAAACGATCCCGGATCCAGAGTTTTGAAAAGTATTAGCGAATGATAAAGGAGTCTAATGAAATGGTGAATAAACTCTATTGAACATAGTTAGAAACATTGTTTTGGTCTGTGCCGAAATCCGAAATCCTACCAAGACCAGTTCCAAGAATGGTAAGAAATTTGAAAAAAAAATGTAAATAGTACAAGAGAAAAGTTATAAGATCACACTTACACTCGTTTTACTTCCTATTCTTTATATTTAGTACTTTTTAGGGCGTGTAATTGACGATATTTTTCAAATATTGATATTGTTTTCAGAGGTGAGTATCGTAAACAAAGCATCGAAGGATTTTTTTCAGAGGTGAGTATCATGAACAGTTATGCGGCGGACTTTTGAAAGTTTTTGTAATTCATTTTCAAAGAAAAAAAAACGGTGATGGGACATCCAAATATCAAATAGTTTTTGTTTAGCATCCTTAATCACGAAATGGATCGAAATGAGCTATCAGGAATTGAGCACCAGTGAATCTATCAGCGAATCTAAAACGAACGAACCGACCGAGGACAATTTTAATATATTTTAGTAACAAACTCGCATTCCTATTATCAGCATTCTAACAACATTTCGTGGATTAGTAGGTCTAGAAAAAGTAGACGAAAATTTGGTAGACTTTCTATGGAGATATTACGAATAATGGCCTAATTTGTCTTCTTTTGATAAATGAAAGGCATGATGAATAAATGAAAAAATGTTTGTGTCAAATGTGAACTTTCCTGAAAACAAAAACCATAGTACCATCGCGTTTAACATGCGTCATTTTTAATATGATGTGTTTGTCTTCTTCAATAGCAAGCTCAAATATACGCTGCAATTGGAATAATTTCCTATGACAAAAGACCTCTGATCATAATGGGAATCCTATATACGTGATTAGCACTACTGCTGCAGACCGCTCGGTCATAGGGGCTATGGAAGGCAATCGTTTGGATGAATTTTCCAAATGAATCCATAACAAATCATCCATAGTTTTGGCTATACAGTTTCGAATGTGGATATTGTTTTGCAATATTTTCCAATAATAAATAACTACAAAATTAAATACTGAGATGTATTTATTTTTAAATGAAGCTCTGAAAACAAAAATTTGAGTAGGTTTTTTAACAATGTAATCAAAACATTTATCCTTGAAAGCCCATTGACTTTCCAACAATTTTATCCAACAACATATTTTAACTTTTTGCGGTCATTCATCTGCTCTTAGCCACCACAGCAAGGACCTATATTAATCTAATCTGAAAAAAGAGCGGGTTATATCTATAATATAACCGCAAGGTTGGCGTGGGACTACCGCACAGTGCGTTGAATATAAGGGGATGCGGGACAAAAATCAAAACAACCCTTATAGTCATTTTTTCGGATAGGTATAATGGAAAAAATGTTAGTTATGATGAAATCTACTATTTGCATTGAAGACTTATGTATTAAACGTAATCGCAAAAGTGTATTAAGCGCCAAATTAATAGTGTATAGTATATTAATAGTGACATCAAATTAAATTGTTCTCTGGAATGCTTCTCCTGTTTAGATAAAAGACTAATTACACATAATCTTTTATATCTCATCCGACGACACAGTGACCTAAACGCCACCGTGGTGATTTTTCATTTTTTTTATACATTTTTTCGTCTAAGTTGCTAATGCTTCATTTTTAACAATTAAATACATTTTACTAGGGCAATGTTTGATTTATATATTACTTACTCTTTGCATAAAAGATTAATGCTTTATACGATTTTGTTTGCATAAAAGACTAACTATTAAACATTGTATAATGCTAACCTGTAACCGATGTGAATTACGCATTCAAAACATTTTATCTTGCAATGCAGTGGTGACAGGCCTAGTTTGTAAGTTTCGGTATTTGGTACTGTACCAGCAGCCTTCGATGGATTCATCTCTTTCGGAAACGATCCACAAATTAGGCATTTTGCAGAAGCTTCATTTCCGGAAAGCACATTTGCCACCTTTCCATCTATCATAGTAATACGGAATTCAAAACTTACAACGATCTGAGCGCTATCTTTGTTGATGATGAAAATCTGTAACGCTTTAATTTTCTTCTCCATTTCTGACTGAATGCCAAGAATAGCTTGTGAGTCTTCCTTCGTGAACACAAATTTAATCGGTCTACAGTACGAAGTTGAACTTGACCGAGGATTCATCCAGATGATAGCGTTATTTGCGGAGTCGATCAGTTTTAAGGGAACCAGTGCAACGACTAACAAACTTTCGTCTGAACATCCTGCTTCCGTAAACTTTTGCTTGTATGCACTATACCTTGAAATGCCGTCAAAACCCCATTTACAGACGAGATTGACTGAAGTTGAAGTCATTAGCGAAATTTCTTTGACGATGCTAACGGAGGTGCAATCATAAGATCTTGTAAATCTACTTCAGCAGACGTCTCGGTCGCAGAGATCAATTTAGGAGTTATTTTTGCTTTTTTTGTTTCAATGCATAAAGACTTGGTAGCAAATTTGGATGTATTTCATTCAAAGTACTTCGAAGTATATTGTACTTTCTTTCAGAGAGATCTGAATCAACATATAGAGCCAGTGCTTGTGCCGTCGTCAGTGTTTTCTCCTGATTTCCACTCGAACAGTTTGATACATTGGCAGCGAATGCAAGCTCTTCAGGTGCATTGTTGTTAACAAAATCTTCACCACGACGCCTTTTGACGTAGGATTACGTCTTTCGGGAACATATTGGGGTACAAATTGAAAATCGAAAAATCGAACTCATCGTGAAAATTGTCCAATTTCAAACGCTTATTGCTCAGTCATTTCATGATGGATTGATGAAATTTTTGCGTCAATCGATTTCGGCACTCCATAACAATTTTTTATATTGAATAAAATAATATATATCATTAAACTAACTATCAAACAATTGAATAATCTCAACCCCTATCCTAACGGAAATAGCCACTTCTAATTGGTCGAAATTGACGACACATGCGACGGTTCCCTAACAGAGACATCTAAACCAAGCTGCTTGGGGGAAATCAGCATTGCAAATACATGAAAGTAGGGGGAGCTTTTGCTCCCGCCGAAATGTGTTCCCTAACACCGACATCAAAACCAAACTGCCTTATGGAAATCGGCATTTCAAATACATGAAAGTCGGGGGCATTTTTATATTGCAAGTAAGGAGAGTGATACGATTAATACTAGCAAATAAAATTTAAATTTGGAACTATAATGTTGGTTGCTTCGTGAAATTCCATATCAATGTCCGATCGTGCATTGTGAAAAATTTAGCACAAGTGTAAGTGTAAAATTGTATTCGATAGCCGTTAACCCTTCCCCGCACAACATCGAGTCTTACTCGTGGTGTACTTGCATAACATAGGGAACCAGAACAGAGCAGAGCATTGAAATTAATTGATTTGTGACGTATTAAATAATACGGGAAGGGGTTAAAAATGACTTGATATATGAAACGATTTATCGTTTGGCTTAAGCTGTCTGTTATGTTGTATTCATTTTCACCCAAAGAAAGTTTAACGGCGAGAAAAATTGGAAAAGTGAAGAAATAGTGATTTCCCATATGCTCTACATATAGTATTAGGTGTTGTTAGTCCAATTAAAATTCGCATTGGGTTGAATAAACAATTCCCATTTCAAATATATTTTCGCTATATTAAAGTAACATGTTTTTACTGATTTACTGAAAAATTGATAATTGTGTTCGGTATTAATAATTATCTTATATTACATTGGTGAAATTTTTTTCTTTATTTCATCCATACATATCACAAGAGGCATCTCGTCTAGGATCACAGAGGGCTCGTCATCATATCTCGTTCCACTTCGGTATCCTTTATCTGATACGCACCATCCAACGACTGTGTATTATCCTTCTGTCATCATCACCCGTTAAACACTGGTGGAATGAATAAACAATACCCAACAACCAAACAAAACGGCCCTTTTCAGGTCCACCAAATCATTATCGAAGAGTTTAACGATGTAATTCTTCAAACATATGCAAAATCAACAGATAACCTAACGGAATCCTACGTCAATTATGCGGTCGTATCTCGGACACAACCCTCCTGTGACTTTTTGTCTTTTTCGAACATTCGTTAAACGATTTCTGAAGTCTTCATTTACCAATTTAAGGAACAGACTGCAAATTGTCTTTAGTTTTACCTTTCTGATATGCCGAAAGCTTAACTGGTTTTGACAATCAGTCAGAATATTGTATTACGAATTTTGAATATGATCTGCAGCATTTCGACCATCTCTGGTTAATTTTGTAGCAATAAACTTTGCAAAATTTCAAAAGCTCTTCTTTAAATTCTTTAGATAAATCATCCGTATCATAAAAACTCAACAAAAAGGCGAACAAACGATCTTTTCTTTGGGAGGGGTCAACTGGGAGCCATTGTTCGAAAATTTGCTTATTCTTGATTGTAGAAATATCATCTAAAAAACGTAAATTGTGGTCAGAAGAGCAGACTTGAGCAACAAGAATCACTTGCAGAATATCAAGGGTATAATGACTTAAAAGTTGAGGGGTGTTTTGGAGCGGAACTCCGCGGAACTTTTTTTGCCGAAGGATTTGAAATAAAACTACCTTAACAAAGAAGCGTTTATTTTCACAGTGATTGCGGCATGTCCCAATAATAGTTAAGGAAACGGATTATACTAACGTGTTGCTACCGTCGCCATATGGGGTTTCACTTTAAAAGATATCGAACGTAAACGAAAACTCAATGTAAAACAAAGAGATGAATCACTGAAAATTAATTTGCCACGTGCTTAGCAGAAACTTCTTGACTGCACATGCTTGTTCTGACAAATTGGGTGGGCTAACAAGGCTACTGAGATCGTTTCAGCATGCCTGAAACATGTATGAAACACACCGCCTACTTGGTTTGGGTGAATATAAATGTGAATTTTTTGTATTTTTGTCTATGGGACGCCGCACTGTGTACAGTTGGCTTAATAATCATTTGTTTGTATTGATTAAATTATTGATTGGATGAAACAATTTTCGAATTCAATTGAATTCAACATATTTGCTGTGTAAGTAAAGAATTTGAACAAACGCGCCATGTAATGTAAGGCATCTTGGTTTTGATGGCTGTATTAGGGAACAAGCTTCGATGGGAACAAAAATCCCCCTCTCCCCACTTGCATGTATTAGCAAAGCAGATTCCCTCAACTACACTGATTTTGAAGTCTGTGTTGGGGAAACTGTAAATCGGACCAATCAAACGCGACAGGTAGGCAAATAAAACCAAATTAGACATCGGGAGGTTTAAGGGTGCAATAAATGATTCTATGGTGGTCAGATACTCCTCCCCCCTCTCTTTGGGTGGGGAGGTCTACCACACAAATGAAACACAAATTTCTGCATTACTCGAGAATTAATCAAGCAAACGAAACCAAATTTGACATGTGATGGTTTTAGGGTGCAATATATGTTTTTACGGTGATTATATAGTTCACCCCCTTTCTTAGGGGGGGGGGGGGCTGCCATGCAAATGGAACACAAATTTTTGTATTACTCGAGAACTAATCAAATAAATAAAACCATATTATGTATATGGAGGTTTTAGGGTGCAATAAATGTTTTGACGGTGGTTAGACACTCCACCCCCCTCTCTAAGGGGGAGCTGCCATACAAATAAAAGACAAATTTCTGCATGACTCGAAAACTAATCAAGAAAATACCAAATGTGGCATGCGAAGGTTTTAGGGGACACAAAACGTTTCTATACACACTCCTCCCGTCTCTCTGAGGGTGGAGGGGGGGGTCCGCCATACAAATGAAGCATACATTTCCGCATAATTGAAGTACTAATCAAGCAAACGGAACTAAATTTGGCATGCAGAGGTTTTATGGGGTAGAAACATTTTTAAGGTGGTTCGACACTCCTCCCCCTCTCTAAGGGGGTCTTCCATAACAATGAAACACAAATTTCTACATTAATCGAGAATTAATTAAGCAAATGAAACCAAATTAGGCATTTGGAGGTTTTAGGGTGCAATAAATGTTTTTACGGTGGTTAGACACTCTACCCCTCTATCTAAGAGGGAGCTGCCATACAAATGAAACGCAAATTTTTGAATTTTTCAAGAATTAATCGAGCAAATATAACGAAATTTGGCATGTGGAGGTTTTAGGGTGCAAACAAATGATTCTATGCTGGTTAGACACTCCACCCCCCCTTACCCCCCCCCCCCTAAGGGGGAGCTGCCATAGAAATCAAACACAAATTTCTGCATAACTCGAGAATTAATCCTAGCAAATGGACCCAAATTTGGGATGTGAGGGTTTTCGAGTACGAGAAATGTTTCTATGATGGTATGACACCCCTCCCTTCCCTGGAATGAAGAGGGGGTTCCATAAAAATAATACACATTCCACCCAAACATGACAATTGAAATTTAATTTTTTCGGAAAACTCTGAAAGGAAATTGGGTAAATTCGAAAAATTCAATTCCCATATGTTCCACAATTACATCGACAAGCGTGGTAATGGATTTTAATGTAATAAAACGCACCCCTATATCGTCTTCTATCTATATAAGTAAAAATGGATCGCAGAATTGAATTGCCCGATTTAGGGCTGTTTGCATTCTGTCATATTTTCTGTATCAAACATTTATTCCATGTAACGGAGAAACATGTTATTTGCAAGTGGACGAAAAATCTTGCACGAGAATTGTGTCTGAAATTAATTTGATATTATAATGTCGAGACTTGGTAGAAGTACTGAAATTTTATAGTAAAAGGGTAGTAGATTAGAAGATCAATCAATGAACTGTTCTGCGATTGGACCCATGAACGTGCGCTTAGTAAAAAAAACGTTGATGTGATAACGAAAAATAAAATTTGGCGAGACGAAGTTTGCCGGGTCAGCTAGTAGTCTGTAAAAGTCTGAGCGTCGTTTTTGCGGGTTTCAATTCTGAGAAAAATAAATTATCTTTCAGATAACACGTCTTCCTCAAGCCTCTGTTGGGGAAGAAGGCGGGATCATCATCATCGTCATAATCATTCGCTTCTTCGTCATTTACGCCAATCTCTGTCATAAGGTGGGTCGACTCGACTTGGAAAAGATCACTGGAGGATTCAGCTACAACGTTCTCTAGGTTTACTGTATATTTGGGTCTTGGAAGTTCATACTTGAGCTGAAAATCATGAAGATTTTGAAAGAAGACTTTCTGTCAAGATCTTTTCAATCGATTTCACGATTTTTTTCAATTGATTCCAAATAGTGTTTTTTCTCTAGAACTTGTACATTCAATTGCATATTTTGACGAATTGAATTTGCATTTATGCCGTAGAACCGGTAGTAGAAGTATCTTTTTAAATGAATTTTCTGAAATGAAAATTTATTGCAAAAATAATGAATGCAAGTAATTTTTCTTTTGATTTTCGTGTTTTGTTACTTTTTCATGGACAATCCAAAACAATGACACGATGTGACTTCGACAGAAAAATGATGCGTTTATCATGGGAGGGATTGTTGTTAGTGGGTAGAGGCAAGAATCAGAATTCACTATGGTAAGTGATGTGATTTTGTAAACGCGATTAATCGCCTACTCGACGGAACGAAATTCTGAAAATC
Source organism: Toxorhynchites rutilus septentrionalis (assembly GCF_029784135.1). Lineage (NCBI taxonomy): Eukaryota > Metazoa > Arthropoda > Insecta > Diptera > Culicidae > Toxorhynchites > Toxorhynchites rutilus. The sequence goes on from NC_073745.1 coordinate 283,767,908, forward strand.
TCACATTTCATTAATCTATTTATCGCGCGTATTTTTCTAACACACCAATCACAACGACGGAGAGTTATCTTTCGAAAACCTAACCGAGAAAACTCCTCCAAATCCATTCGGATGGGTGATATATTTCGTTATTTATTATGCCTACTTTTTATCGATTATTAATCGCGAAGGCAAACATTATTCTGGGAAACCTGACAAGGTAACCGAGAAAATTCCATTAAAATTAATCGGACCCGTGATATTCGCCGTTATTTATCATACCTACTCTTTTTCGAAATCCAATCGTGACGGTAGAGAATTAAACTTGGGAAACCTGACAAGGTAACCGAGAAAATTCCTTCAAAATAATCTGAATCGTATGCAATCACGAGAAGTGAACAGCTTTACAGAACAACACTGGTGCGATTGCCTGTGTCCCCTCGCCCCACCCGAAATCGGCCACATCAAGCGAAAAAATATACTCGACTCCTCTCGTCATATATTCATATAAATTCAAGGCTACGGTGACAGTGGATAGGGGCTCTTACGAAAACTTGATTGCACAAATGAGAAAGAGAAACACACCACTCTAGCCGCCCGAAACAGACGAGCAAAGCGAGAGAAAGCAATGTATTCACGCCAATACAATTGCATGCCGCGGCAAATCCACTGCACACGATTCGTACGGCCACACTCTCACACAGCCTTCCTTCACCGATGTTATACATTTTCCATAAAGAACATGCAAGATTCTGACTCAATAGAGAGACCAGGGCTCTGCATAGTCATAGTCAGTTGAGGATAGTCAGCTGACTCTGACTGACTATATTCATATATTCAGTTAGTAATGACTTTTGGCTTCTTCACGCAGTCTCTCCGCCAAAACGACTAAACAGTCAGTCGGGCGTTTAGTCGCTATCTCCCTCTACCGACTCGACTATATCATTTCATTCTTCCCAGTCCAATTGTCCTCATTGCATTTTGAAGTAACTACCCCCAAAACAAATTCGTTCCTCTCTTTCTCTCTCCCATGTACGTGTGCATGCATCGATGTTTGAGTTCAACGTGGTTTGACATACGTTACAGGTGACCTAGATTCTTTTGTATCGAACACGAAAATTACTCACACGTATAAAATAGCGTACAGTGTGTGCGCTATTTTGCACGCCTAATACTAACTAATACTAACGCGAGGACCTTTATAGCATACTTGATAAATGTCTAAGTTAGTTGGTTTGAGTTCACGATGGGTAGACAATAAACATTGGTTTGCCAAGAATCTAGCAAGGCCTACCGATGGCTCGCCTTCGTCTCATCCACATCGAAGGAAACGATCTAATTCGTGGAATACGAACAAATGAAACGTTCAAGTTTGCCCCAAAACGTGCGGTCCTTAATGTATTAAAATAACCACTGACTGGACTAGTCCACCAGTCATCCTCGCTAGCCAACGCTAGTCAATTCATTTTCTAGTCAAGCCATTTTTTGTTGTGGGCGACTGCCGAAGCAGTTCTAGTCGAAGCGAAGCTACTGAGAGTAGAGTCGGTCTTCATTTTTCACCTTCGAAGATTTCGGGCCCTGAGAGAGACTGCGAGAAAGAGAGTAAGAAAGTAAAAGTACTTAGCTTGTTAAACTCATCGCGGTGATAGCGTAAACACCCGCCTCATATTACGGTGTACATCGATCTTCTCCCAGAGAATGTCTCCGCATTACACACACACACACACATGCGCCACAGCACTGTGTGTCGGAGCACACAAAAGAAAAACGAAATGAGGGCTTCGAAAAACTTCACAGACGAAGGATTTTTTGACGCTTTATACAATTTATACAAATTTAACACATTTGGAATTTATCACACGGTTGTTAAACTCGACTAACAAGATTCGGACTGTTTCGGAAACAGATTTTCACTTCATAATCGATGCCGAAATGCGGAAAAGCTATACACGGAGCGAACGAGCAACACGTCCGTACTCGATCACAGCTCACGCGAGACTCCTTCTCCAGAACCAACCAAAATGAAAGACAAGAGAAAGCTGATGGACGCATAAACATACGTTCTGAATGAGAGTATTTCTTCCTTTTGACGTAGAACTACGTCTTTCAAGAAGGGTGCCAAATCAGAAAGCAGGTCACTTTTTTGTGGAATAAAGTTGGCGTTACTAACTATTTTCACTGTGAACGAATTCTCATGATTTGCATACCAATCGGATATTCTCTAAGATTTTTTTTTGGAATGCTATACATTACAATTCGCTTATCTCTAAACGGTTTAAATTCATGAAAACTGGAAGAATTTCCTTTTTCCCATACATTTGTTCTGCTGATTTGTGTGCTAACCCTACCCGTGTTTCGAATACTTATAACTCGAATATTTCTAAACAGATCGGGAAGATGTTTGCATCAATTGATAGGAAATATTTCTACGCGTCTATCACAATTAATAAAATGTTATTTTTCATTAGATGAACAATTGAAAAACTGTGAAATGTCAAGCGTTGTCTAAACGTCCTAACTGCCAAGTTTTGATTGGCCCGATTTACGGTTTCCTCAACACAGACTTCAAAATCGATGTACCAGTGGAAATCCGCTTTGCAAATATACATGCAAGGCGGAGGTATTTTTGTTTCCACCGAGATGTGTTTCCCTAACACGCACTGCAGAATCAATGTGCATGAGGGAATCCGCTTTGTCAAAACATGCAAGTTGGGGGTATTTTTTTCCACAGAGCTGTGTTTCCCTAAAACGGACTTCAAAATGAATGTGCCTGGGGGAATCCGCTTGGCAAATACATGCAAGTCGGGGGTATTTTTTGGCGTTGAGTACTTTTGTACTCGCTTGTCGTGCAGACCGGAATATGTTTCCCCAAAACGTACTTTTAAACTGAGAAGCTTGAGAAAATCGTCATTTCAGATACTAGAGGTGAATGAGCTTTCGCGGTTCGAGAACTACGTAAACAGCATCATAGACATCATATCAAACGTAAAAGGACGTTCATCAAATTTATTTGTAACGAAGAACATGATATATTACAAAAATTTCGATGTATCCTAAAATAATATTCGAAGTGGAAAACAAGTGGATTGTATAATATAATTGCGTAGTTCTACGTCGAAAATATGCGGTCGTGTCCCAAATACAACCCCTTATAATTTTTTTTCTAGTAACGACAATCAAAAAACGAGCCGAACTAAACTTGATGAGCGACACAACAGAGCCCCTTAATTTTTTAGAACGACAACAAAGTGTTCGTTTCGTGTTTCACGCAATGAACCTCCGTTTCAATTTGGGCGTTCATTGAGAAGTTCATAATTTCCACCCATCTTTAGATCGGATTGTTTTACTGATAGTTTAGAGATCGAAATCTCAGAGAATTGATTTTTTAAAAACTATTGAAGAGTGTTTATTATTGTCAAATAGCATAAAGAACTGATATATGGTACCATTTAATTCCAAGTTACTGCAATAGTGAGAAAACAACCTTCAAAACAGCAATGAAATTTCGATCATCAACTTCACTAGAACGGGAATTAAATAAAATTAAAAATTTCATGAACACCTCGTCGAAATCATCTTGTGTAGCGTAGGTAGACCATAACACCCACATTTCAGTAGTATTTACGGCTTCGCGACAAAGGCTCAAGGTTAATCAAACGGACAAACATCAACAAAGCTTATCAGCATCGATTTCATTGATTTTGTCTCCTCCTCTATCAATATAATCAGTGTGGGTTGTTTATGTTATCAAAAAGCAAAGCGAGCAGATTGATGCGGCTCACCACATCCAGCTCCTTATAGTACGCCCGATATATGCTTGATTGAGTAGATGGTTGCCTTGTGTAGTGATCTATCAACTTAGCAACTCTTATCTAATGCATTTTAAGTGCATTGCTTCGTTGGATAATTTGCAACTTGCGACTTAATCGCAATCGCAAAAATTGCAATTATTTAACATCGCAATCGCAAAAAAGTTGGGAAAGTTTAAATTCTACTACGAAATATGATGCTGTCAATTAAACGGAGAATACAAAGTTCTAGATTAAAAAGTGTATCAACGCTCTCGATACACTTTCCGCAGCCAGAAAACTTGATTTGATTCGTCTCGCTGCGAGCATTCTCACCCGCTCTGAGCTGTGAGTGGGTGTGGGTGTGTGTTAAGAGGTTAAGAGGAAATTGATGAATTACCGCTAACCCAGATGATGTGCGCTAAGCATTCCATCCTCTCAATGCCCGGGCGGTTATTCTTGGCGATGATGGTGATTGCGACGACGAAGAAACCGCCACTCGGATGTTAGTCCGTCCGTGAATCGGAAGAACTTTGATGGAGCGGATAAAGGCAAAGTTTATCGGGGTTTCGCTTGCCGCCTTTCCACGGTTCGTGGTTGTTGTGAGAAGAGAAATAAAAAAGAATGGAATAAGGCAAAGTGATAAATCTTCTTTAACTGTGATGTACAATCAGTTATTTCCAAGAGGCACAATAAAGATCCTATCTTTTCAATTACAATATATGATTCACGCGAGCTGGGAATTCATAAGTCACTGCCAGTGTTTTATTTTGTAACCAAGATAATTCAATATTTTATTTCGTACAACCTTCATCGTCTCGGGCAAAAACGTGGATACAAATTATTCGACCCATCCCAGATTGGAACCAATTTCCGGCGATCGAGCAAACAACCATCGGGGAATGAAGTGAGAAAAAAGCGGCTCCACCATCACAAGCGCGTCGATGGGAAAATTTAATCAAATTCATCCGATTTGTGTTCGGTGCGAATGTTCAATTAACGTTAATTCGATCGGTCTACTGTAAAGTGAAAATTGTTTTCCTATCTGCGCGTAAATAATTAGGAAAGCATCACGAGCGAAAATATTGAATTTGCCTCCGACCTCTCTCTGTCCGCTTGTTTGCACAATTTACGATGAGCGGAGTCCCCAAAGGTTACTTTCTGTCTAATTGAGTAAGTTTGCATTAAATGAGAAGTTTTCAAGCTGGAAATTAATCTAGGGAAATATTTAATAGTCATGAGATTTTAAACTTGTGTTGGTGGGAATTATGTACTCGTAGGTAGCAAAAACAAATATTAGGCTGTCAAAAAAGTCCTGCGGTATTTCCGCGAGGTGTCGTTGTAAGCGCGTAGTTCTAGTTGTATTCATTGTATCGAGTCATACTATAGCTTGTTGGAAAGGTATTTTTGCGCGCTATGATATAGTCCTTGACAGTGTTTTGTTTGGTTAAGTCGTTCGTGAGATATAGTGTCGCAAATATGGAGCAAAATATAGAGAAAATCCGACATATTTTACAGTACTACTATGACAAAGGCAAAAATGCACCTCAAGCTGCCAATAAAATTTGTGCAGTTTATGGACCCGATACAGTTTCTATTTCCACCGCACAACGATGGTTTCAACGTTTTCGTTCTGGTGTAGAGGTCGTCGAAGATGCGCCACGCTCCGGAAGGCCTGTCGTCGAAAATTGCGATAAAATCGCTGAATTAGCCGAGAAAGACCGACATAGTAGCAGCCGTAGCATCGGCCAAGAGCTGGGGATAAGTCATCAAACCGTTATTAACCATTTGAAGAAGCTTGGATTCACAAAGAAGCTCGATGTATGGGTGCCACACACGTTGACGCAGAAAAAACATCTTTGACCGTATCGACGCATGTGAATCGCTGCTGAATCGCAACAAAATCGACCCGTTTCTGAAGCGGATGGTGACTGGCGATGAAAAGTGGGTCACTTACGACAACGTGAAGCGCAAACGGTCGTGGTCAAAGCCCGCTGAAGCGGCTCAGACGGTGGCCAAGCCCTCATTAACGGCCAGGAAGGTTCTGATGTGCGTTTGGTGGGATTGTCAAGGAATAATCTATTATGAGCTGCTTCCCTATGGCCAAATGCTCAATTCGGACCTGTACTGCCAACAACTGGACCGCTTGAAGGTAGCACTCATGAAGAAGAGGCCATCTTTGATAAACAGAGACCGCATTGTCTTCCATCAGGACAACGCCAGGCCACACACTTCTTTGGTGACGCGCCAGAAGCTCCGGGAGCTCGGATGGGAGGTTCTTTTGCATCCGACGTATAGTCCGGACCTGGCACCAAGTGACTACCACCTGTTTTTGTCCATGGCGAACGAGCTAGGTAGTCAGAAGTTAGCCACAAAAGAGGCCTGTGAAAATTGGCTATCCGAGTTTTTTGCCAATAAGGAAGCGAGCTTCTATAATAGGGGTATTATGAAGTTGGCATCTCGTTGGGAACAAGTCATCGAACAAAACGGCGCATCTTTGACTTAAAACAGATGATTGTAACTAATTTTATGAACAAATGAAAATACCGCAGGACTTTTTTGACAGCCTAATATAAGATAATTATTAATACCGAACACAATTATCAATTTTTCAGTAAATCAGTAAAAACATGTTACTTTAATATAGCGAAAATATATTTGAAATGGGAATTGTTTATTCAACCCAATGCGAATTTTACAACACCTAATACTATATGTAGAGCTTATGGGAAATCACTATTTCTTCTCTTTTCCAATTTTTCTCGCCGTTAAACTTTCCTTGGGTGAAAATGAACACAACATAACAGACAGCTTAAACAAAACGATAAATCGTTTCATATATCAAGTCATTTTTAACCCCTTCCCGTATTATTTAATACTTCACAAATCAATTGATTTCAATACTCTGCTCTGTTCTGGTGCCCTATGTTATGCAAGTACACCACGAGTGAGACTCGATGTTGTGCGGGGAAGGGTTAACGGCTATCGTATACAATTTTACACTTACACTTGTGCTAAATTTTTCACAATGCACGATCGGACATTGATAGGGAATTTCACGAAGCAACCAACATTATAGTTCCAAATTTAAATTTTATTTGCTAGTATTAATCGTATCACTCTCCTTACTTGCAATATAAAATGTGTTAGGGAACACATTTCGGCGGGAGCAAAATCTCCCCCTACTTTCATGTATTTGCAAATCTGATTTCCCCCAAGCAGCTTGGTTTAGATGTCTCTGTTAGGGAACCGCCGCATGTGTCGTCAACTTCGATAGTTAATTTAATGATATATATTATTTTCTTCAATATAAAAAATTGTTATGGAGTGCCGAAATCGATTGACGCAAAAATTTCATCAATCCATCATGAAATGACTGAGAAATAAGCGTTTGAAATTGGACATGAGATCGATTTTCGATTTTCAATTTGTACCTCAATATGTTCCCGAAAGACGTAATCCTACGTCAAAAAATAAAGTTTAAATGAAGTTAAAATCAGAAGTTCTGCTAACAATACAAAGAAAGGTTTTGTTTATATGGGTTAATTTGATTGTCAAATGAATCTACGTTCATATTACTTACGTTTTTGTACATCAGCGTGTTGTTTAGTTTTCAGCGTAAACTTGATGGCTTTAACATCTTCTTTGATCACTTCTACACAATTCTCTCGATGGACGATATTCAAATTGAAGGGTGGAGTGCAAGTTGATGTTTTTAGAAATGTTTAGAACTGCGACTTGCGACGCTATAATTACAGCAATAAGAACACTCGAGCTCGGACTCGGAAGTTCAAGAAATAGCACATCAATTTAATCACCAATATGATTATGCGTCCTTTTTCTTTGGGATGTAGTTTACTTTCAGAGTGTTCGAAAAAGCTGATTCTATGAATTGGTTACATAAATCCTCCCAAAAATACTGTTGTACTCTATAAGTTTCAGTTTTTGTCGTTGAACCACGTCTAACCTTCAATATAGGAGCCCACTTCAATATTTTTCGGGTGGAAAAAGTGTGTAGGTTTCAAACGTTAATATCTGTTCAGTTAATGGATGAAATTATGGTTTCAAATACGCAAATTAATTGGAGATATTCCCAACGTTTTTGCTATGTAAATATCCCCAACATTTATACCCTTGGAAATGTGCGGAATCAGCTTAATGACTGGTTTGGCTCAAAGAATTTTTATTTGCGAAGCACTGATAAATTGCTTGAAACATGGGAAAATATACAGCTTTCAATGGCCATCCGATTTCATATACATGCAGCTGATAGTTGGCCTTTTCAAGGTTCTTCTGTAATACAAAGGGTTTGCAATGAGTTCTCAGTATAGTGTTTGCTTTGGTAATAATGACACATTAGTTCACATATGGCCATCTTGTGAATTGTTCTCGCGAGGACACGAATGAATCATGAATCAAACATCTTCAGCTATTCTACAAAATCACGCATATCATCGACCTTTTTCAAGGCTAACGATACTTTCTACTAAGGAATTGATGCTAAGATTTCGATGTATTCTAAAATATTTTTCAAAGTGATAAAAAAGCGAATTCAATCGAATGAATCAATTAGTCCTACATCGAGAATGCCGTCGTGTTCAGGATGCAACCTCGTATGATTGATTTTTTCAAAACGCTTTACCATTCAAAATATTTGTTGCATTGATTGTAATAAATTATTAAATTCGATGAAATCAGCTTCGTTGAATAATAATGTCAACAATGTATCGTGAAACAATATTTCATAGAATTATTTCAATAAAAAAGAAAAAAAATCTGATAAATAATAACGTTGCAATAAATGCCGAAATTCTGGTCATTTTAATAATTATTGGTTCATCTGTCAATATTATCTCGAAGATTGAATAATTAAACTTATCCACACGATAGGGTGCGTGCTGGTAGATCGTGACTCAAAAATATTCCAAGTTTACTGAGAGAGGGAGCAACAACAACAGCGTGCAAGTAGCACAAAAATGTTCTTCTGTTTTCATTCATGCCAAGAGGTGCTACTTTAGTTATACAGCCATTCCATGCCAAACCGATATAGTGGTTCTCAGATTTTCATCAAAATTGGTAGTTTAGTTCCTTATCGGAAAAAATTTTTTTTTTTTCGTTAGGGTGACCATTTCGATTTTAGGGTGGTCCGAAAAATATTTTTCCCCATTTTTTCCAAAAATTACTTAAAAAAAAATCATACCTTTTGAACTACTGAACCAAATTGGAACAACATATCAAGTTCATATCAAGAAAAATATAACACTTGCGAAAAAAATGGATTTTGTTTCCGTGATTATTGATTGTATCTGTTTTTTATAGTTTACATGGTTTCGGGACCAAGGGCGCTATATTTTTCATAATTTTTCCTTAAAAGCTGAGGAATTTCTACATAACATATGCAAACATTAGAGATGTGTTCTTTTTCGTTTCTGAGTTATGATTTTTCAAAGTTTGTTTTTATGTTTTTAAACTTCGTTCGATATTCCTATGCGAATAGACGAGATCTATGCGAATAGATTTCCATTTTTTACAAGTGTAATATTTTTCTATCTCATCGACTTTATATCATTTTTGAAAAAGTGGAACTAATGAGACCTGCTTTGGTATAATTCATACTTTTGCAATTGTATATGATTGTATATGTATATGTATTTATTTTGTTATGCTGTTTTTATGTGTCAATCTTTTCTTTGTTTTCTATTTTCTTTGAACTGAACTGAATCCAGTGTTACCAAGCCATCATTATGAAACATGGAACTGATATAATTACTTAAAACCATGTCATAATGAAAAAAAAGGGTGGATTATATCTATGATATAACCACAAGGTTGACGTGGGACTTGCATGTATTTGCAATGCCGATTTCCCCAGACACCTAGGTTTAGAAGTCTGTATTAGTTAAACACATTTCAGTCGGAACAAAAATACCCCCGATTTGCATGTGTTTGCAATGTCAATTTCTCCACGCTCCTTGGATTTAAAGTCTGTGTTAATGAAACAAATTTCAGTAGGAACAAAAATGCCTCCGACTTGCATGAATTTTCAATGGCAATTTCCCATCGGTCCATAGATTTGATGTCTGTATTAGGAAGGAAAAGGAAGGAAAATGCCCCGACTTAAATGTATTTGCAATGCCAGTTTTCTCACGCTCCTTGGATTCCAAGCCTGTGTTAGGGAAACACATTCAGTCGGAACAAAAATACCCCCGACTTCCATGTATTTGAAATGCTGATTTCCCCAAGACTGCTTGGTTATGATGGCTGTGTTGGGGAAACCGTAAATCGGGCCAATCAAAACGAGGTAGTTAGGGCGTTTAGATAACGCTTAACATTTTGCAGTTATTCGATTGTTTATCTAATGAAAAATAATATTTCATTAATTGGAATAGAAGTGTAGAAATATTCCCTATCAATTGATGGAAACATCTTTTCGATCCAGTAAGAAAAGTTTGAGTTATAAGCATTAGGAATCTTTCAATTTTTCGTGCATGTTCTGTGTTTAGGTTTTCATTTTACCCCCCATATACTCCGGTTAGACGTAGTCCCACGTCAAAAATCTAAAACAAATTTGTTTTCCTATATTGCGCCACTGGATACGAGTTTTCATTTTTACGGCGTCTATCTCTTGCAGAAGTCGAGAATAACTCGAGAACTAATCAAGCAAACGAAACCAAATTTGGCATGTGGAGGTTTTAGGATGCCATAAATGTTTCTATGGTGGTTCGACACTCCTCTTCCTCCCTCTTAGGGGCGGCTGTCATACAAATGAAAAACTAATTTCTGCATAACTCGAAAACTAATCAATGGAGCCAAATTCGTCATGTGAAGATTTTAGGGGGCACGAAACGTTTCTATGGTGAATAGACACTCCTCCCCTCTCTCTAAGGGGAGAAGAGGGGAGGCGTCTGTCTTCATTCTATCATATTTTCTGTATCAAACATTTATTCCATGTAACGGAGAAACATGTTATTTGCAAGTGGTTGAAAAATCTTGAACGAGAATTGTGTCTGAAAATAATCTGATATTATAAGGATGAGTTTTGGAAGGAGTACTAGGATTTTTTTAGTAAAAGATAAATTCAACGGGGTCGATTAGAAGATCAATCAATGAACAGTTCTGCGAATGGACTCATGAACTTGCGCTTAGTAAGAAAACGTGAATGTTTGAAGGTATTGCTAACAAAAAACCAATTTTGGGCGGGACTAAGTTTACCGGGTCAGCTAGTTATTACTATATTTATCCACCAAAACTTAGCAATGTGTTTCCTAAACTATGACACATAGATAATCATGACGCCCGAATTTTGAATAATGTCTTTGTTACATGATACATGGTAACTCTTTTTTCTCCAATGTTTGGTTTGTTTATAACTTAAGTTTCTATTTATGTTGGGTATCTGATATCCCAACGTGCTAAGAAAAGGTGTTCGGCTAGAAAAGTTCAAAGTAAAATTAAAATATACCCTCCGTGACTATACCACAATTTCGTTCAGCTGCTGAATTTTGAATAAAGTATACTCCAGAGCAGAGCAACATAGAGGTTAATTTTCCCCTCTTCATCATTCAGAAAAGAGGAAGGATAACTTATCACCCCAGAACGAAACACTCACACGAGATGAACAATTCTTACTGGCATGTTTCGATTTAAATTCCCAGAACTCATTCCTAATTTTCTCATCCGATAGAATGGCTTTAACATCGCTTTGAATTAGAGCTTCTCACACGATATATCCTATTTTATGTGGTTGTAACAGACTAGATACCGACGAGGGTTCTATTTTCAAATGCCAACACTACTAAGACACTTCCGCATCAGCACACTCCCACATACATATATAAGTAAAAGGTGTCCGTAAATGTTATTCCTACCGCAAAATCCCCCACTTCATGACAATAAACATCTACGTTCTGCCAGAATCCCCATCGAAACCTTTTTCCTGACATCCCGAATTTTGCTCCAACACAACAAGAAAACGTCTCACCCGCTGCCAGGCTGCTGCAAGGCTGTCGACTTGGTACTGTTGTTTGCCAAATTTATATCGTCGGGTTGGAAATAAATTGTAGGGATTTCGAAATAATTGACAAGATAGGATTCGCAGCCACATAATAGAGTCGTTTATTTATGGGTCAGCCAATATTTCAGCAAGGTGTTATTTTTTTTGCCGTTTCTCGTTCTTCGCTCACGCAAGAGCGGCTTAATAAAGCACAAGGAGCCCACATAAAGTAGCATTAAGGTGTAAAGCGTTGGCCGATAGGTTCGAAATGGCAAGGAAACAAACTGGTTCGTGTCCTTTTTTCCCCCATTTTATTCGCTCCCTCCGGCTCACCCCGTTCACGTCAACACTAATCCGATCAGATGTCAATGTTTCGATTATCGCGCTCTCGTCCGGATCTTCGTGAAGGGTCTCTATCGATCCCAGGATATGCGTGGCATGCAGCTCCAAAGTCATGCCTCATTGATGCCCAACCGAGTGTGACGAGTATGTTTCGCAGATTAAGACGTGTAATGAATCTTTCCACCCTGCTCAAGCGTAGCTAAGCAGCATTGCTGTCTGTCTATGTATAAGTTGTACCGATCCGTGGCAACCACGCTAAACACCGTGAAATCATTATCATAATTTAATATTCCTTAACACGTTGGCTGCGAACGACGCGCGAAGATCTGCGCTCACTTTCACCTTTAATGTGTGTGACTTCTCCTGTCGTCACATTGCGTCCTGACAGGCAACACAAGTTCATGCATGTAAATCGACAGAAACTAAACTGCCGCAGCTAAGACAGCATGCTCCCCCGATCCGGCCGAATGTGGCAATCAAAGTTGACAAGTGCTAATTAGTGCTAATTTGAATAATTTCTCCATGCAGCAGATTCCCGGCGCACCTACCGTGATGAAACGGGTGGGAGGGATGTCGGTTTGTCTATTCGAGTATATGTTTATGCAAAGTAGCCGATTTGACACGTTTAGTCGAGCACAGGGGAATAGCGAATATCCCGTAAAGTGATTGATTAGTTTAGATGATTTCTTATCCGAGCTCCGTGACACAATTCTAAAAACGTCATCTGATTCCCTATATCGATGACCATCACGTATCTTCGAACTTATTCATGAATATTCGAATGAAGTTCCTCCTGGCTAATACCAACAGGAGAAAAGTATTGTTCTTGTAATATTTGTGATGATAATACGCGTATATTTAAAAGAAATGACATGTAGCAAACATTTACGCAAAATCTCTGAGTCTTTTTAACCTAGAAATAAAAACTTCATATAAAAAACTCCAGCTTTCATCATCAATATGGTTTCTTTGACATGGTGGAATATTCTCTACACCAGGGGTTCTCAAACTATTTTGGGTCAGAGACCCCTTTTCTAGAATGAAGTCATTCGCCGACCTCTATAGCCAGAATCCTATCTTTAGTTTTTTTTCTTAATGAATAATTATTAATTCAAAAATATTGCAGTTAGCTGACTGAGTAAACTTGACATTATTTTCTTATGGAGACTATCTGGCGTAGTTCCACACCGTTCACGCAAATGGTCACAAGCTCAATTCTCACTCACGACATTCTTCCAAAAAATCAAAGTAATGTAAGATCGCGACTACTCAAGCTATCATAATCTGATTTACGTGGGTATACCCTTACGATCTTCTAAATCAGCAGCCATTTAAAATAATTAATTGCATTTTTACATAACCAAACAACATACTCGATAATATGACATCCTGGACCACAATTACACAAATTATTAGTAGTGAGACCTACACGATAAAATCATGAATTGAGCACAAATTGCTGGGACAACATGCAATATAATATAAAATTAATGCCTATTATCGGTACATGGAGAATAATTAATTTTACGCATCATCTCACATTATGAGCTAACGCCCGAATGTAGGCAAAAAGATTGCCGTTGCGTCGGGGAGGAAGCGTGTGGATAGTGCAATCGAAAGAAAACATACCCAAATAAATCCTCAAATAGTTAACTTTTTTTACTGCATTAACTTTTCATGTTTCAATCAAAAAAAAAAATTTTGGATAAATTTCCTGTCTCATGATATATAACACAACATATGTCGTCATAACCATTTTGATGCAAGATGTGCAATAATTTTAGAAGTAAATGTGAAATATACTGATCGTTTGACAATTCTTCCGTTCACATATTTTGGTAGTCCTAGGCATCATATCAAACGTAAAAAGACGTTAATAAAATCAATTTGTATCGAAGAACATAATCTATTACAAAAAATTCGATGCATCCTAAAATAATATTCGAAGTGGTAAACAAGTGGATGGCACAATATAATTGCGTAGTTCTACGTCGAAAATATGCGATCGTGTCCTGGATACAACACATTACAATTTTTTAATAAGCAGTAAACTTTTGTTTAATGAAATGTGTACACTAGGGTGGCAATGCATGTATGGGAAAAATTTCATCATCGAATTTCAAAAAAAAACCCAATCATGTACATTTTGTTTATTGGCCCAAAAAAATGATCTGTGATTTAGGAGATCTATAATTTAGGAGTGCCTCAAAGCGCTCAAAGTTTTGATTTTTTGATCCTCGAAAATCTTCCAAGGAAATTTGAAAAATCGAATTTTTTTTTCCGACGCCAAATGACTTAAAAAATGCATGAAACGTCGAGATCTGGTGTCATCTCAAAAAATATTTTTTGGCCGAAAATCGACCTTTTGGGACTTGGCCTGAGAGGCAATGAAGGTATGGAAAAAAAATAATTATCGAATTTAAAGAACCGACCATGTACATTTCGTTTATTGGTAAAAAAAAAAATAACCTGTTCAAAATTTCAGCTCAATCGGACATGATTTAGGGGTGTCTCAAAGCACTCAAAGTTTTGATTTTCCCAAAAGGTCGATTTTCGGTCAAAATTTTTATTTCGAGATGACACCAGAACTCGATGTTTCATGCATTTAAGACATTTGGCATCGAATATAAAATTTCGAGTTTCCAAATTTCCTTTACTCCCCCCTTGGAAGATATTCGAAGATCAAAAAATCAAAACTTTGAGCGCTTTGAAGCACCCCTGAATTATATTCGATCGAGCTGAAACTTTGCACAGCTCATTTTTATGGGGCAATAAACAAAATTTACATGATCGGTTTTTGAAATTTGACATGACCATTTTCGCTGCCACCCTAGTGTACACGTGTCCTGTTAAACTTTTTTTTACTTGTTGACCCGTTTGAGTGCGGAGCAAATTTTGTAAGCATATGCCAAAAATGCGGATGAGTTTGGGTATATTTAAAAAAATACTAAAGAGCTTAGATAACTGAGAAGGTCTCAAACGTTTTGTTAATAGGAGACAAACACTTAAAAAGTGAGGGTTATCCCTTATTTATACATAAATTATTTTGTTTAAATAATGAAAAATAATATTTAAACAATATCATTCAAAATTATCGTTTGCTGCACAAAGCGCGTGAAGTCCTTTTTAAAAAATGTTCGCGAAAGACGAATTCAAACGGTTAAGAATTAGTTCGTTCTTCCAAACCAGGAATGGGTGCATTTGCCCTGCTGAAAGCGTGACATAACATTCTTGCACTTGAACCGATTCATTTATTATGGATGTACAAAAAATACATGACGGGACAGTTATGCCTAGAATATCAACATGGGACAATTGAGCTTGATGTTGTTTTATGGAAAGCTAGGAACAAACAATAAGTTTTTTTTTGTAGTTTTCTGGATGATTAGACATAAAAACATCGTTTTATGAAGAAAATAAAAACTGTCAAAAGGTAACAACTATGCGTAGAACGGCAGTATTGCTCTTCGTAAAACATATTTTTCCCTTGTATTAGATTATTTCAAAATATTGTATATCCATTTTGATAAGATTCAATATTTTGATAATACAATCTTATAATTTCTAACAAATCATATGACAGGTTCGCAATAAAATAAGTTCATCTGTTACTTTTTTCATTAAGCTTTCTGCGCAACCAAAACATGTTAACATTGAAAAATTTTCTTGAACTTTAACATAACTCAAGAACGAATAAAGACACGTTTCTGAATTTTGCATATGTATGTCCTAGTGTTCAAGAAAAAAATAAAATATTAAAGCAGCTCTATCACTAAACCATGTAAACTAAAAGAAAAACGAATGCAATGAATAATTAGGAAATCATAATCCACATTTTTTGCACGTGCAATGTATTTTACAAAGTAGACTCATTGTCTTCGATTTGTTTAAATTTAAAGTCATCAATTTTTGACGTAGAGCTACGTCTTTCATTAAGAGTGCCAAATCAGAAAAGATGTCACGTTTTTATGAAATAAAGTTAACGTTAATAACTATTTTTTCCGCGAACGGATTCAGACGATTTATATACCAAATGAATTGGAAATTCTCTAAGATTTATTTTTTAAGCAAACCCCTGATGTGTAAACGGTTTAAATTGATGGAAACTAGAAGCATTTCCATTCCCCCATACATTTGTACTGCTCATTTGTGAGCTTCCCAACCCGTGTCGTCAATAACGAGCAACTTATCGGCGATCAACGAAGAGGAATGATTTAAAGACAACGTGAACAAAGAAAAGAAGAAGAACAAAGCGGAATATTTGCCTGGAGCATAAATATTGGATCTTGTTGGGACAAACTTTTATTAGAGGCGAATGAACTGAAAGGTTTAAAGTCTCTTTAAAACGAAGAATGGAATGGAATGGGTAAACTTCTAGTACCGCTCTAGATACGAAGCAATGAACATCGTTTGTTCCTCCTTGTTTTGTGTCATCGCATGTCCTCGTTTCGGAGTGAGATGTGGACGCGACCAACTTACTTACTCGTTGATGTCTCGGGCATTGCAATCATTACATCAATCTGACACCAATCCATTGAGGTTCTGAACTAACAATTGTGTGGGGAATCATCAAACTAGGCTATCATCGACTCACCAAGAAAATAATTGTTCAGGAATTTTGTATGTGATGTGACAGTGACATGACAGTAGCAAAACTATCTCCACCAAGGATGACAGATAAGCTAATCGAGACCGGAAATATTAATAGAAAAGGCTTCTGTTGAGAAGAGCGCAAAGCGTAGATAAGTGTGTGTGTGTGTGTATGTGTGTGTGTGTGTAAAATAATATCCAAAGTTATGAACAAGCGACTTGAACAAAATAACAGCGTAGTTCTACATCAACAAAGTGGTCGTGTCTTAGATACAACCTTCTATAATTTTTGATAAAAGGTAAGACATTTTTGGAAAAAAAATAGGTAAAATATTTTACGATAAAAAAAATCATTTTTCACGAAAATCTTAGAACCGCCATATCGGTATGGCATGGAATGGCTGTATGTATGGACGTCCACTTGAAACCCCACACAGTCATAATTGTTCGATGAACCAATTAGGCTCGCCCAAAAATTCCGTTTCTGTTTTACTACGGTGTTGAATGGACGTGCAAAATTTTTCTCCCCAGAATGTATTCGCAGAATATGCACGAAAGAAGCATAGAATAGAACTTACTTATAAAAAATATAAATAGAACTTTATATAAATCTTTCAAAATATTCATTCATTTAGAATTGATTCAGATGCAACTTTAACTATTTGCGGTTGTATTAAATTTGGGCATGGGTATCGTACTGGTCGGAATTATTTTTCCTTGAAACAGTGCAACCCGACACGCCTTCTAGGCGTGTGAGTCCTTCCTAACCGGGGCTCTGCGCAGTCAAGCAGTTGGCCTAAGCGCCACTCCCGTAAGGGAGGCCAACCGCCGTGTTTTTGGTTGCCCGGCCAAAGAGAATCGAATTCCGAGAGCGGGTTTATCTTTTCCCCCCCCAAAACCCGGTTTGTTTCTCAATTTGAGCTGCGCTGTAAAATGAACCCGAGCACCGCTTGTCCAGAGGACAAGATAAAAGCCCGAGAGTGCTTGGGCCGATCCCCAGACCACAAATTTCAGCAAACTCTCCTCACTGGACCAATTATCGAAAATATTGTCCACAACGAAGCTCGCTTCGGAGCGTAGGAGTGGAGAGTGAAGAGACACCAACAAAAAAAAACCGGAAGTGGGTTATATCTATGGTATAACCGCAAGGGTGACGTAGGACTATCGTTGATTTAGAGATCATTTGTTTGAAGTTGAATCTAAATCCATTCTGAATGAATGAATGAATGAATATTTGGGGGACTTCGAAAACGAGAGCGTTACGTTGGAGGCACAAGTTTTTATGCATCCAATATAGGATACGAAAAACCTTGTTCTGAAGAATAATCTTCAGAAGCTAACCTGCTAACTGTACTTGATTGACAAATCACAAACCCAAATGTATTATATGGATATTTTATGGATAGAAAACATTAAAATAAACTCTTTCGCTTGAATGTAATTTTCAATTCCAAGGGGAACTGGCAGATTATTTTCCAGCAACGATTAGATATTTCCACATTTTCCTCGATACTGGAAGCCCACCAGTGGTTAATACTAACTCGATAACCACCTGTTAATAGTACTTGATTGAAAAATATTTGGTCACAGTGTTACATGGATAGAAAACATTCAAATAAACTCTTTCACATGAATGTATTTTTAAATTCCCAGAGGAACTAGCAGATTATTTTCCAGAAATGATTAGATCTTTCCGGAACTTTCTCGATGCTGAATGGCATCCAAACGGAAAGAATTCCGTGCGTGTATGTGTGTGTAGCGATGTCTTCCCGGGGAACCGTTTGTGGCATCACTCTCCTCCTGATGGATTCCCTTCTGGCCTAGGGTGCACAAACAGGCTCTTGGTGACACCGTTCATCCGCGCTTTCATAAACGATAAACGAAGAGCTTCACCACAACAGCGACAACATGCTCCAATCGCTGTTCAATTAGAACTGAGTGGATTTCCGAGTGGCGCTCGGTTATTTACCGATTGGTGATTTCAATAGCCTATTTTGAAAGCAATTTTAAGACTATTGAAACAAGTTTTTGGATCAAAAAGTAACAAGTATAGAACGCGTAGACATTTTATCTTTCGAATGAAGTGTTTATCATACCATTTCGTTCAGTTGTTTAGGAGCTATTAACGCTCAAAATCTCGGTCTCCGGCGTAACGCTTTCGTTTTCGAAACTTTGATTTTACACCCCGGTATAGAAATGAAAGACGTAGTCCCACGCCAAAAGGAGTCTCAAACCGACTCGTGACCGTTTGGATTTACGTGGTACGGCGGCGAAGAGCGATGAACTTCCGCTGATGACGAGCCGCCGGGAGCGCGAGAATTTTGCTGGGGCCCTCGTGTTGACGGAGAGGGCCAATTCCAACGTAGCCGTGGGGTCAGAAGTGATGCCACCTAGAAACAACACATAAAAAAGCGCACACACAAGCCATTTACCATAAAGCCACATTTTGCAAAAAAAAAAAGCCAATGCTTACCTCCAATTGAATTTGAACTTTACGCACTGGAGGAGTAATTTTTAAATTTAAAATTGAGCTAACTGCGCTCACTACAGAAACAAAAGAAAAAGAACAAACAAAGAAAAAAAAAATACAAATGAGCTACACTAACCATGGCGTGAAAAAGTACCAACTACCTTTTGAACTACTCGCGATTTCACAAACGGAACTGCACACTGCTGCCTCTTCCACGGGCCAAGTTGAAATGGAAGAATATTTCTTCTAAGTCCTCAGATCAGCGCAATGATCAAAAGGACCGGAACTACGCAATTATTAACGATATTAATAATACGTAGTCTTACCCTCAACCCCCTTGCCTACATCTGTCCTCTTTTCAAACATTTTCGTGCGATTATCTTTAATCTCCCGAGCGCGTCTTAAATCGAGTCGCTCGCCGGATTCCGAATTCAATACCAAGAAAACCCGCCAAAAACTCTCCCGGTTAAGGAAACGTGAATTTCTTAGAAAAAACTCACACGAGTGTCTAAGACATTTTCTGAGACGTGTCTTGGCTGAATTGAGCCGTCGAGTTACATCTGGCACTCAATTATAGCTAGCAGTGAAATCGGAAAGGGGAAAACCACTCGCTTTGCAGTTCATCCGAAACATATACATAAAAAAAAGAAAAAGACACTCAGATTCCACACACGGGAGTTGTGTAGAAACTGACGTTCATACTCATAGAAACGAGGGGCTCAACAATACTAAAATCAGTGCAGCGCTACAACAGTAGTAATACAGGCAAGATTATGAAAAATGAACATTTTTAAAATTTATTTTATGAACTATATGTATGTATTAACTCAAAAATGTATTTCAATGTGATGTTTTTATAAAAAAAATTATTATTTAATTCGTCTTCGTGCGAAATTTTTCGAAACAGTCTCCAAGAGTAAATCATATGAAGTATAATCAATACATAGTTTTATTTTTATACGTTGAACATGAGACACTTTTTTTTCCAAAATATATATTTTTATCAAGGCTCATATGGCGTTAGCCTGACGGGGCCGGAGTTCAATATTTTGACAGTTTTTCTTATTATCTATGTTAGTAATATGTAACCGATTACTCGCGGTTGGCTCGAGGTTAGTATTACAAGTGTTTTCGTAATTGGGATATTGCTCTCTCCAATGCTCTGTACGTGTGCCCGACACGGGATACTTCCTATTTGGATGCAGCTGACCATTAATCAGCAGCGCCCCCCTAGTCTGTACCCCGTATCTAGCGTGGTGCGTCTTTCTAGACTCGAGGAATCCAGGATAGAATGGTCACTAGCCGGCGCAATCATCAGCTCGTGTAGAGTTGTCATGAGCGGTAAAACCTTTGGCTCTTGTTGAATCATCAGTGGACTGCACAACCTTTGGCCCGTGTATCTGTAAAGAGTGTGTGTATGTATTGCCGCGACTAAGTAAAAGTTTATCGATCGGATAGGAGGGATATGAAACGGGGACACAACGAAGGAAACATCATTAAACGTTGACATCGGCGTTTCTGAGGAACAGGTATAGATGAAGCAGAAGATCAGGATCACGGCTACCTAAGATATCCCGGACGGGGATATCCGATTGTCTGCCTTGTGCTCTCAGTGCTCTAGAGAGCTGAGAGCGAGCAGCATGGAACCGGATACACGACCAGACAACATGCTCGATGTCGTGGTAGCCATCGCCACAATCACAAAGATTGTTTGCTGCGAGCCCAATGCGATAGAGATGCGCGTTTAGGTTGTAGTGATTGGACATAAGCCGAGATATCACGCGAATGAAATCACGACCTACATTCAATCCCTAAACCAAGCTTTCGTCGAAACCTTAGGGATAATCGTGTGTAACCAGCGACCGAACTGATCTTCACTTCACATGCGCTGCCAACTAACGAGTGTGTCCTGACGAGGAATGTGAAAAAATTCGTTATAAGCAATTTGCCTTTCAAAAAGTGTGCCTTCTGAAGCGCCTTAGCTAGCGAGTCCGCTTTCTCATTCCCCGGAATCGAGCAATGAGAGGGAACCCATGCTAAGGTAATCTTGAATAATTTTTCGACCAAAACACTCAATAGATGTCTTATTCTTGTTAGGAAATAAGATGAGCGTTTATCAACTTTCATTGAGCGGATTGCCTCTATTGAGCTGAGACTGTCTGAAAAAATAAAATAATGGTCGATGGGCAGTGTTTCAATGATCCCTAGAGCATAGTATATCGCACCCATTTCAGCGACATACACGGAACAAGGATCTTTGAGTTTGAAAGAGGCACTGGAATTTTCATTGAAGATGCCGAAGCCAGTGGAACCGTTTATGTATGAACCGTCAGTAAAGAACATTTTATCAGATCCAACTTTCCCATATTTTTCCGAAAATATCGACGGAATAACATTGGAGCGTAGGTGATCTGGTATTCCATGGATTTTTTTTCGCATGGACAGATCAAAAATGACAGAGGAATTGCAAAAGTATGGGAAGCAAACTTGGTTGGAGATGCCTTGTGAAGGGTGCACGTCGTGGGTAAGGTACTCATGGTATAAAGACATAAAACTTGACTGAGGAGTCAGTTGTAGTAGATTTTCGAAGTTATCAATCACCAATGGATTCATGATCTTGCAACGGATGAGAAATCTGTAGGATAATTCTGTGAACCGAAGAGTAAGCGGGGGTACTCCTGCCAAAACTTCGAGACTCATCGTATGTGTCGAATGCAAACACCCCATGGCTATACGCAAGCAACAATATTGTATCCTATCCAGCTTGAGAATATGAATCCTGGCAGCTGATCGGAAGCAAAAACTGCCATATTCTAACACTGACAATATCGTTGTTTTGTACAACTGAATGAGGTCTCCTGGATGGGCACCCCACCATGTTCCGGTAATTGTTTGGAGAAAATTGATTCTTTGCTGGCATTTCTGTTTCAAATACGCAATGTGTCTCCCCCAGGTACATTTAGAATCAAAATATACACCCAGGTATTTGAAAAACATAGAGTGTTTGATCGTTTTGCCGGATAGGTGAAGCTGGAATTGGGCGGGTTCGTGCTTCCTAGAAAAAACGACCATTTCAGTTTTCTCCGTAGAGAATTCGATACCCAGCTTGAGGGCCCACGTGAACAGATTGTTCATGGTATCTTGCAACGACTTTTGCAGAGCGACGGGATTAGTACCCGTGATGGAAATAACTCCATCGTCTGCAAGTTGTCTCAGCGTGCAGTCTCTAGTGAGACAATCATCCATATCATTGACATAAAAACTGTACAAGAGGGGGCTTAGGCAGGAGCCTTGTGGTAGGCCCATAAAACTGTAACGAGAAGATTTTGAGTTGCCATGAGAGAAATTCATGTGCTTTTCTGACAGTAAATTGTACAGGAAATTATTCAGAATTGGTGAAAGTCTACGATTATGAAGCTTCTCTGAGAGAATTTCCATGGAAACTGAATCAAATGCCCCTTTGATATCGAGAAAAACGGAAGCCATTTGTTCTTTGCGAGCAAATGCGATTTGGATTTCAGAAGATAGCAGCGCGAGACAATCATTCGTCCCTTTACCTCGGCGGAAGCCAAACTGCGTATTTGACAGCAAATTGTTCGTTTCGACCCACTTGTCCAAACGAAGTAGAATCATTTTCTCTAACAATTTGCGAATACAGGATAACATTGCAATCGGCCTATACGAGTTGTGATCGCAAGCCGGCTTGTTGGGCTTTCGTATGGCTATCACTCTCACTTGTCTCCAGTCATGCGGGACAATATTCAGCTCCAGAAACTTGTTGAACAAGTTCAGCAAACGCTGTTTTGCCAAGCCGGGAAGATTCTTCAACAAGTTGAATTTAATCTTGTCCGACCCCGGAGCTGAATTGTTACATGAGAGGAGGGCAATTGAGAATTCCACCATCGAAAAATTCTCATAATCGCATTGGAGCGGAATATCGCGTACAGTTTTAAATACTTTGTGCAGGAACAGAATCGGGACAAACCTTCCTTGCAAATTTGAAAATCCAACGGTCAGAGTATTCCTCACTTTCATTGGTATGGTTCCAGCCACGCATTCTCCTAGCCGTATTCCAAAGAGTACTAATAGCGGTCTCCCTTGACAAACCATTGACGAACTTCCGCCAATATCCACGCTTTTTTGCTTTAATCAAACCTTTTAGTTTGGCTTCTAGAGCTTGGTACTTTAGAAACCATTCCACTAATCCAGTTTTCCTGAATTTTTTGAAAGCGGTTATTTTTCAAGGTAGACCTTTGAACATTCCTTGTCCCACCAAAGTGATGGAGGACGACGTCGGAAAGTGGTAGCCGGTACACGTTTCTTTTGAGCTTGAAGTGCGCTTTCGTAAATCAAACTCGATATAAAGTTATACTCTTCGAGTGGAGGAAGTTCATGCATTGAAACAATTGCTTCAGATATTATTTCCGCAAATGTTCTCCAGTCAATATTCTTCGTGAGGTCATACGAAATATTGACTGACTCACGAGAGCTTGATTCATTAGCGATCGATAAAATTATTGGTAGGTGATCACTACCGTGGGGATCTTGGATTACCTTCCACATGCAATCCAGGGATAACGAAGAAGAGCATAGAGATATGTCTAGCATGCTTGCCCGTGCAGGAGGGTTGGCTATTCTGGTTGCTTCCCCAGTATTCAAAACTGTCAATTTGAAGTTGTCGCACAGATCATAAATCAAAGTGGCACGGTTGTCATCGTAGAGTGATCCCCATGCTGTTCCATGGGAGTTGAAATCACCTAAGATTAACCGCGGCTCCGGCATTGCTTCGATAGTATCAAAGAACTGATGGCGGCCTACCGTAGTTCTGGGAGGGATATATATCGAAGCAATGCAGAGGTCTTTGCCATTGATCTTTGCCATTGATTTGTGTGTCATCGATGGGAGAGTGACTCTATAGAAGGAGTGGCATTTTTTGATCCCCAAAAGTACGCCACCAAACGAGTCGTTACGATCTAGGCGAATAATGTTGAAATCGTGAAAATTCAGCTATCAGTATGAGACACTTTTGCCATTAATGCAATAAATGTATAATTAATGCCAGCAATGTGTATCCGAAAACATCCGCACTTTTTAATTTTAACAAAGATTTCTTTACTAATGATTTAGATCACATAAGACACTTATGCAAACAATTATTCTACTCTTTGAAAACAAATACTTCAACATAATTCAAACCAGCGGTTACTCAAATATTGATTTCGGCGTATCCGAAATGATTAGAACTTTTCACTTTAGATGAACAAAGATTTTTTCGCTTGAGACACTTATACGATTATTCAACCAACATGAGACATGCAAACAGTAGTTCTGATATTTATGAACAATCTTCTCCATCACACCAAAGTCTTACAATTACAAAATTCTACTGTTATGATTTTTCATCCCACATTCTTATGCATTCATCACACTGTGCGTTATCTTGTGTGGGTGACAACTTTGTTTGATACTGAGTACCGTTATCTATTACTTATAGGAGCACCGTATTGATTCGTGAACAGGTTCATTAGACATTAAGCTTCGTTTAGGAAAAGCATAAACTGATACTTTTTTTTTTTATTAATTCGTTTATTTTTACAGGCTCAGTTACTTAAGTTTAAAGGAGCCGAATTCTTAAATATAATTTTAAAACTATATAACTTACGTTTTTAAATTAAAGGAGAGCGTTTTTAAAAAAGAACTACACTTGTTCACTGTAAGATTAAGACTAACTTTATTATCGCTTCCAGTTTACATGACTTATGATTTATGCCTACTCAATGAGCCGAAGGGAATTTGATACCTACACTCTCGAGTTGCGTACCGTTGCCTGTTATGCTGATTCGTGTTGTGGTGTCTACGTTGAATATGTTATTTCAGTGAAGATGGGACGTTTGGCCAAAAGTGATGATGCCGCTGTTTAGGTTGTTCGAGCTGGTGCATGGCTGGTGTTGCCGTTTCCGTTTGGAATTGACGGTAACTGCTCCCTCATGAAGTTCGAACCGTCCCGGTTCGATTTTAGCGGATGTTGGTTTCTCTGAATTTTCCTTCTTCTCTGGTAATGTTCTGCGGGGTTCTGGGAATGGATGCTGGCCAATTTTAAATACGTTACTAGTGCGTTTGTTGATTTTCGTTATGGCTATTACTATTCCAGAAATTATAATTATCGAAAATATTCCGATATTTGTTGAGATATGGATTGCAAATGATTCTTCTATTGAATCCATTCGTTCACGGTTGCGGATGTTTAATTCTTGTAGTTTTTCTATAGTTATATTCTCCTCGAGAGCGCCTTTTTCTATTTGTAGACCATCTAGCGATATTGCCAGTGGTGTTTGTTTGTTGTGTCTTTCTCGATTGTCAAACTTTGTGCCATTGATGATTACTGCACAGTTTGAGAAGTATATTAGAAAACTACCTGATAGTGTTCTGTTTGTCAGTTTGCAATCCGTTTGTATGAATACTTTTTGAACGTCCTTCAGCACGATATGGAAATCAGTTAGCCGCTTGACGCCTGAATTGGCATCGTGATCCACGAAGCTGCACTTTCCGGAAAATCCTCGTAGGATTTTGGAATAACATGCGTCGTTGGAAACGTCTATCAGATTGTTCTGATCGCACATGGTATTTTGTCCCACAGGTTGGCATCGCCCGTTGAGAAGATAAGTTGATTGGCTTCCTACTATTGCTGTCCTTGATGGTAGTTTTAGAGATGTTCCATTGATTGGTAATGGTTCCAGCAGCAACTCGTTAAATATTTCCGTTTTAACAAATGGCACTGAGATAACAAAATATAATTTGCTGTTCTTAAAGACTATTTTTATACTTATAAATTCATAAGCCTGTTCTGAATTAAGCAATGTAATGTTCTGTTTTTCTAACTGATGCACTATGACTTTTAATTCCTCCGGTTCTAGGAAGTTCCTCGAAATCACATTTACGCGAGCTAATTGAATGGTTTCGAATACGGTGTCTAGGTGGTTTCGTATTTGGTCTAGGTGAAATGAAACTCTGATTACTTTGCTGAGGGCCGTGAAATTTTGGTTTACATTGTTGGGATCTAATATAGCTTGTCTATTTGAAATAATTTGTTTTACCAACTTACTTTGTTGGTCATTAATGGATTGGATTATTTTATTTATTCTATTTTGTAGTTTTTCATTGATTGTTGCTTGTAAATTGTTTTCATTAATTAACTGTCGATTTCCTGCCTTGAGATGTTCAATCTCCGTGTTAATTCTGTCTAAATCTTCTTGGTCTAGGTTTCCTGTAATTAATTTTATTGTAGACCCTAAAAAATTGAAGGCTCCTCTTCTGTGTCTCTCCTTAGGGGAAAGGATTCTGTATAAGTTTGTAATTTCATGCATTTTACTACGCAACATTCTTGTGATTTCTCTGATGTTAGGAAAGGTTTCTAATCCGGTGATTATGGTGTTGAGTTGGTTAAGTATAGGTTGGTATAGGTCGAGGTCTACTTCGTGATAAACGTGAATATGTCCGTTTTTGATGAATGTTGATTCCATTCGTATGGTCAATAGTCCAGGGTTTGTTGAAATGTCTTGAATTTGAATGATTTGTCCAAAATAAAGTTGCATTTGCAGAACAAGAAGGATCAACAGACAAAGTGCCATCTGAAAGAAAAAATATTATTAGTTATTATTTATTCTTTTTATATTATTTTTGTGTAATCTACGATTCGAGTCGTCAATAAAGCTTTTCAATCTGTCTTCGACAACTTGAACCGTTGAATATCGTTTTCTCGTTTTATTCCGAATTCCCTGCACTTTATGTAACACTTGCTGATCTGGGACCAATTTTGGTTCGTCTTCCAGATGCCGGTTGTGTTGTTTATGTGTGTTCCTTTGTGTTTTGGTCAGTGTTAATACGACTTCGTCATATAATTTATCTCTTTTTGCCAATATTTCTTCGGCGTCCAGAGGTCTTTCATCTTGGTCCTTGATACCTAAAAAGATTTCTCGGGGTTTCATGTTAGTTGCAGAATGTATGGTTTCATTATATAAAGTGCAAGAAATTCTGTATAATTCTTTGTTGGATAGTGATTCATACTTATGCCTATTACAACGATAAATCTCGGCGAGTGTACTGTGGAATCTTTCCACTATTCCGTTGGTCTCGCTATGATTTGTCGGTGTAAAATATATTTGTATGCCTAGGTCATCGAGGAGTCCTCGAACCTCAATAGATCTCATGGATGGCTCGTTATCGCATACAATAAGTTGAGGTTTCCCATGAGTGCTAAAGAACTTCAGAAGGGCTCTTCTTATATCTTGTATTGTTCTGGACTTGATACTTACTAAAACTCCGAACCTAGAGAATTTATCTACAATGGATAAGAACATATCCGGTTGAGATATGAATATGTCCACATGGATAATCTCTAGTGGCCGTTTTGGGATG
Organism: Toxorhynchites rutilus septentrionalis; assembly: GCF_029784135.1. Classification (NCBI taxonomy): domain Eukaryota; kingdom Metazoa; phylum Arthropoda; class Insecta; order Diptera; family Culicidae; genus Toxorhynchites; species Toxorhynchites rutilus. Next base: position 283,795,485 of record NC_073745.1, read on the forward strand.
GGGGTCTGTCCTAGTTTGATTTTGTAAGGTGCTCTATCATATTTGGCTTTATTGCATTGATCGCATAATCTTATGTGCGTTCTGATTTTTCTTTTCATGCTAGGGAAATAGTATGTTCGAGAGATTTGCTGAAGATTTTCCTGAATACCTCTGTGGGTGAAATCGTGTTGTCCTCGTATGATTTCGTTCTGGCGTTCTTCGGTAGTGACGTCTTCTAAGGTGATTTGGGATATTCTCATTCTAAAAGTTTTATTTCGGCTGAAATAGTTTTTGTAGACTATTTGAAGAGAAGGTGTGACGGTCTCTGGACAATTGATGCAATTTAATTTTTTTGGATTTGTGTAATCACGTAGTATTCTTAGAAGGGTCGGAACTCCGAAATGTAATTTTGTTATCGTTTTTCTGAACACGCGTGGAAAAATCTCTTCGACTTCTTCACTGTCTGTCTGTCCAATTTTTAAAACTATTTGATTTGAAAATGCATTCAGTGGTTTTAGTGTCATAGGTATGAATTCCGAGTCATCCGTGTCTGCCGAATGAACGGTTGCGTCGTCGGTATCGTTTTCGTCTTCGTTATTATCTGTGTCTTCGTTGAGATTGATCTCTAGGGGAATCCGAGATAGGGAGTCGGCAACAGTGTTTTGTTTGCCTGGTCGGTATTTAATGTCATAGTCGTATTCTTCAAGATCTAATCTCCAGCGGATCAATTTACTGTTGGGGGTTTTCAAATTTAAACCGTAAGTCAAGGGCTGGTGGTCAGTGTATAGTGTGAATTTGCGGCCAAATAAATATGGTCGAAAGTATTTACAGCCCCACCAAATGGCTAGTAATTCCTTTTCGATCGTTGAGAGATTTTCTTCGGATTTGGTTAGAGTTCTCGAGGCGAACGCTACTGGTTTGTCTCGACCTATTATGCCTTGGGATAATACGGCTCCAATCGCGTGGTTAGAGGCGTCTGTGGTTAAGATGAAGTCTCGTGTAAAGTCGGGGTATTGCAGTATGTCGCTACTTGTTAATATATTTTTACATTTGTGAAAAGCTTCAATAAATTCCTCTGAATGATGGACTTCCTCACCTTTCCTCAAACAGTTTGTTAGGGGCTTTGCGATTTTCGCAAAGTCTCTAATGAACTTTCTATAATATCCTAACACGCCGAGGAACCCACGGAGTTGTTTCTCATTCTTAGGTAAAGGCCACTCTTTTATTGTTTGTATTTTATTGGGATTAGGCTTAACGCCCTCTGGAGTCACAATATGACCCAGGAAAGCAACTTCTTTTTTCAAGAATTCGCTTTTGTCCAACTGAAGTTTCATGTTAAATCTTTTAAGTCTATCGAAAATTTTACAAAGGCTTTCAATGTGTTCTTGAAGACTGGTGGAGAAAATTATAATGTCATCCATATACACAAGGCATATGGTGCCAATATAATCTCTAAGGACATTATCCATCACGCGTTGAAACGTGGATGGAGCATTCCGAAGACCAAATGGCATCCTAAGGAATTCATAGTGCCCATGCTCCACGCTGAAGGCGGTTTTTGGTATGTCCCGATCTTGAATTTCAATTTGGTGAAACCCACTAGCTAAGTCCAATGTAGAGAAATAGTGACAACGTCCCAGTTTGTCCAATATTTCATTTATATTGGGTATAGGGTACTTGTCTTCGATAGTCTTTTGGTTCAATTTTCTATAGTCTATCACTAGACGCCATTTTCGCTTCCCTGATGCGTCCTCTTTCTTGGGGACAATCCACACCGGGGAAGACCAAGGGCTGCTCGAGTGACGAATAATACCCTGATCGAGCATTTTGCTTATTTGCTGTTGCACTTCAGCTTTATGGCAATAAGGGTATCTATAGGATTTCGAGTGTACCGGTATTTCATCTTTGGTGTTAATTTCGTGTTTAATAGCACTTGTGAAGGTCAAGTTTAGTCCTTCTTGATGAAATATATCGCTGTATTTCTTTATTATTTTGAACAGATTTTGGCGTTCTTCTGAGTTTAGGTGGTCTGAGCGGATTTGTTTCAGCAGTTCTTGAGGGTTATTATTCATTGAATCAGGAGGTGAGACTTCGTCAAAATTGTTTAATTCGGAAAAAATAGGTCTGTTTGAATTAACTTTCACCGGACAATGGCTAGTATTTCTAATCATGACAGTAGCTTTATTATCGGTTGATCGATAGAGTCCTGGAAGGATATTCACGTCGTTTGTTAAGGAGTAAAGTTCTGGAATATAGAAGTCACCGTTCTGTATGTCTATTGGAAGTTTTATAGGAACCTCTTCATTTGCATTCAAGTTGATGTCGTAGGAATTAGGATATTTCCTACTCATCTGGATGGTATAGTCTGGAAATTTAAGTGTGTTAGAAGAAGTGATTATGTCGGCTTCAAGTTCAGTCAATGTTTGATAGCCAATAAGTCCGTCAAAGTAGGGATGAAATTTGAACAAAAAGAATGTGATGGGAGGTTTTCCATCGAAGGGAGAAAATTCAACGGATTCGCTAATGGAATGGGTGCCGTTGATATTTCTGACGAAAGAATGATTTAGTTTGGAAATTTTTAGATTTGCAATTTTCGCAGGATTGATGTAATTTTTGTTAGCGCCACTGTCTATCAAAAATTTCATCTCTCCTATTTTCGTGTTTAATTTTACATATGGGATAAAATTTGTTATCTCCCGTTTGAACTGTCTGAATCCGGTTGAAAATTTAAATCATCTACATTTCCTTCTGTGTTCTCAGATGTCTCATTGGTTTCGATGTTTCCTCCGAAAATGTTTGGATCATTTTCTGAATAGATGTTGTTATGGGGGTCATAGTCTGGGTAATTTCCCTCAAACTTCGCTAAGGCATAATTGTCATTTTCAGCATGTCCATAATCGGGCAAATATGTTTCTTCACAATGTTCGAAATGATAGTTGGGACTTGGGTGAAAAGGATTTAAATTCTGGCGTGGTTTAAAATGGTTATTATTGTTTCTATTCATGTAATTTACGTTCCTACTTCGGATCGAGTGATCCACCTCCATAGGGACTGGTTTGGGAAAATTATTTTGATGGTTTTGTCCAAACTGATTGCGGGGAAAATTAGGATTTGGTTGCTGGGTGAAATTATTTCTGAAAATTGGGGGTCTCTGAATTGGGTTTGGAGAGAAATTAGGTTGCCAATTGATTGGTTTGGGGTTCGGTGGAAAACGGGGTACGTTCACAGGACCATTGTATGGTGCTGAAAATTTAAAAGGATTCACTGGCCGGGTAGGTATGTTTGGAGGAATAGGAGCTCTTGGATGATTAAATGGTTTCGGTGGTAGCATTGGTTTATATGATTTTACATAATTATAGTTTTGCTCCTCCATACAAAGTCGGAGAGCGTCTTTCATTGTAGTGGGGCATTGGGCTCTAATGATTGGTCCTAGCGGCTCTCTTAAGCCAGCGAGGAAAACTTTTAGCCCTATGTCCTGGAAAAATTCTTTCTTTGCTTGTTTCACGGCTGCATTTTGTTCTGTTATGCTCAGATTATTTGTGAGCAGTGAAACGATGTGCGATACCTTGGAGTAAAATTCTTCCACGTTTCCGATTTGGTTCAATTTGAAGAGGTCTCTGGTGAGGGAGACCTCGTCACGCCTGTCGCTGTAATGTGTGATTAGGGTTTGTTTTATCTCGGCCCACGTTAGGTTGGTGCCGTATAGTTCGAGTACGTTGTCAGCGTCCCCAATTACTTTTGTGCGGATCGCTTGAATCCACACTCTATAGACGTTAGTATTCTGTGCCTCATTCAGCAGAGGGATTATATTATCAATCCCCTTTAAAAATGAGTTTAATTTTAACGGGTTTCCGTCGAAACACGGAAGATCCCGAATAATTTGGGGCGTCTGTAACGATTTTAGTATCGATTCCGTTCTTTGCTCCGGCACTTGAATCACCTGCACTGGGTTCGCTTGCCTGTTGGCAGCCAGTTGGGCGGCAAGTGATTGAGCATTTCGCTCACCTTGCGCTGCTTGGATTTGTAATTGAGCGATCTGCTCATCCTTCTCGGCCAGACGGCTGGCCAGTTGTTCCAAACTCGCTTGGAGAAGTTCGAGCTGGTTCTCTGCCATGTCTCGGCCTCGATTGAAATTCCTAAATCGCTTAATTTTGGAAATTAAAATTTCCTTGTTTAAAAAAGTATTTTACTTGGTACCGGTTATAAAAATTCACCTTTTTATTCGTTATTAAATCACTAAATATTAAATCACTACACCTAATCTCTAGGAAATTAAAATATCTTTTTATAAAGTATTTCACTTGGTACCGGTTATAAAAATTCACCTTTTTATTCGTTATTAAATCACTTAATATTAAATCACTATACCTAGTCTTTTTTTGCTTACCTTAATTTTTGCGATATTCCTTCGCTGGTTCTGATCGCTTGGTTTTGTTAGTTGTCCTTGGGGTGCCACTACAATCGATAAGCCGTCGATTCGGTCACACACGCGAACTTCTAACTAAAACCGCAATCCTACCGACTGCGCCACTTACGTTTTTAAATTAAAGGAGAGCGTTTTTAAAAAAGAACTACACTTGTTCACTGTAAGATTAAGACTAACTTTATTATCGCTTCCAGTTTACATGACTTATGATTTATGCCTACTCAATGAGCCGAAGGGAATTTGATACCTACACTCTCGAGTTGCGTACCGTTGCCTGTTATGCTGATTCGTGTTGTGGTGTCTACGTTGAATATGTTATTTCAGTGAAGATGGGACGTTTGGCCAAAAGTGATGATGCCGCTGTTTAGGTTGTTCGAGCTGGTGCATGGCTGGTGTTGCCGTTTGGAATTGACGGTAACTTATATATAAACAATTTTCTTGGATCTATGGTTAGTAAGGTGGAAAACCGATTACTCGCGGTGTACTCGAGTTTAGTAGGGTGACATATTTTTAGGAGAAGGATGGGATATAAGGAAATCGTAACAACGTTGATGAACACTCATTTCTTAAATCTATTCGTATATCTATAGTGTATTTACATTTCAACTTATTCTACTATTTATAGCAAGGGGACGAATTACCCGCAAAGGAAGGAAAGGAGGGTATAAGGATGAAGGGACAATCACACACGAAGATCTATAGTTTTAAGGAAAACATATATATGGGACATGTAATCAAGGTCTAACCGAGCCAACACATCTCTCACCGGCACATTGGGCTGCCTTCCTCTAGCCCGAAGGGAGTTTTCTAAATTCGATCTGGCAACAAGATACACCTCACACGCCCAAACAACGTGTTCGATGTCGTGGTAACCTCGGCCACAAATGCAGAGATTACTACCGGCCAGATTGAAACGAAAGAGTAACGCGTCTAACGAACAGTGATTGGACATGAGTCGGGAGAAGGTGCGAATAAAGTCCCGACTCAAGTCTAGACTTTTGAACCACGGTTTGAGGCTAACCTTAGGGATAATCGAGTGAAACCACCGGCCCAATTCATCTTCATTCCACTTGCGTTGCCAGTTAGCGATGGTATTTTTGCGGACTAAAGAATAAAATTCATTGAAGGCGATTTGACGCTGATAAATATCGCCTTCAATTGCACCTACCTTTGCTAATGAGTCAGCCCTCTCATTATCCGGAATTGAGCAATGTGAAGGGACCCAGACAAAGGTAATGACATAACAGCGTCTGGATAAAACACTCAAAATTTCTCGTATTCTCTCAAGGAAGTACGGCGAGTGCTTTTCCGGCCTCACTGAACGGATAGCTTCGACAGAGCTAAGACTATCCGTTACAATGTAATAGTGTTCAACAGGTCGTGAGGCGACGCTGTCCAGCGCCCAGTGTATCGCTGCCAATTCAGCAATATACACTGAGCAAGGAAACTGAAGACTGTGGGAGGTGCTAAAAAATTCGATGAACACTCCAAATCCTGTTGACTCATTCATAGAGGACCCATCAGTAAAGTACATATTATCACAATTGACACGCCCATATTTTGCTTCGAAGATCGTTGTAATGAACTCCGATCGATAATAATCTGGAATTCCATGGATATCCTGCTTCATGGACAGATCAAAATGCACAGAGGAATTGATGTAGTCAGGGAAACAAACACGGTTGGGAATATACGAAGAAGGATCAACCTGCATGGAGATGAATTCATGATATGAACTCATGAATCCGGAGTGAAAATTTAGCTCGATCAGCTGCTCAAAATTTCCGATCACCAATGGGTTCATAACCTTACACCGGATGAAGAACCGAAGAGATAATAAATTGAAGCGATCTTTTAGTGGGAGTAGGCCTGCCAAAACCTCGAGACTCATGGTATGCGTTGAGGGCATACATCCCAACGCGATACGGAGACAAAGATACTGAATTCGCTCGAGTTTAATGAGGTGTGTTTTGGCAGCTGATTGAAAACAGAAACTGCCATACTCCATCACTGAGAGAATAGTTGTTCTATACAACATTATAAGATCTTCGGGATGGGCTCCCCACCCGGTGCCGGTAATTGTACGGAGAAAGTTTATTCTTTGTTGGCATTTTTTACTCAGATACTTAATATGGGCCCCCCAAGTACATTTGGAGTCGAACCAGACCCCAAGATACTTGAATGACATAGCATGAGTGATCGGTTTACCCAAAAGTTGAAGCTTTGGTTTTGCTGGTCTATGCTTCCTAGAAAAAACCACCATCTTTGTTTTCTCCGTGGAGAATTCGATCCCTAGCCCAATGGCCCAGGTTGAAAAATTGTTCAAAGTATCTTGTAAGGGTCCTTGCAGGTCGGATTTGTTAGATCCTACGACAGACACCACTCCATCATCTGCAAGTTGTCTTAGGCTGCAATTTTGTGTAAGGCAATTGTCGATGTCGCTTACATAGAAGTTGTACAAAAGGGGGCTTAAACATGAGCCCTGGGGGAGGCCCATGTAAGAGAACCGACTTACTGCCGAATCTCCGTGAGAAAAGTTCAAATGTTTCTCACAAAGCAAGTTATATAACATATTATTCAATAGAGGCGGCAGACCCCGAGAGTGTAATTTGTCTGACAAAACCTCTATTGAAACAGAATCAAAGGCCCCCTTTATGTCCAAGAATACTGAAGCCATTTGTTTTTTTCGGCGTAAGCCATTTGAATTTCTGAAGAAAGCAACGCAAGACAATCATTCGTCCCCTTGCCCCTGCGGAACCCATATTGTGTATCTGAGAGTAGGCCATTCGTTTCAACCCATCGATCAAGGCGAAACAAGATCATTTTCTCCAACAATTTCCGTATACAAGACAGCATTGCTATTGGGCGGTACGAATTGAAGTCGGACGCGGGTTTTCCGGGTTTATGAATAGCTATAACTCGTACTTGTCTCCAATCATCTGGAACAATATTATTCTCCAGAAACCGATTGAATAAATTCAACAAGCGATGTTTCGCCACATCAGGGAGGTTTTCAGTAAGTTGAACTTAATTCTATCCGATCCCGGAGCAGAATTGTTACATGAAAGCAGAGCAAGAGAGAATTCTACCATCGAAAACTCGGAATCAAGATCGCACCTATCTTGTGGTATATCTCGAACAATTTTTTGCACAGGAGCGGAATCAGGACAAACCTTCCGTGCAAAATTGAAAATCCATCGATGTGAATATTCTTCGCTTTCATTCGTTGAAGAGCGATTTCTCATGTTTCGAGCCACTTTCCATAATTTTTTCATTGACGTTTCTCGTGACAAACCTCCCACGAAATTTCGCCAATAAGCACGTTTTTTCCCTTTGATTAAGTTTTTAAATTGATCTTCAAGGGTTAAATACGTTTGAAAATTTTCAGGGGTTCCACGTTTCCGAAAAGCTTTAAATGCATTCGATTTATCCTGATAAAGCTTGGAACACTGGCTATCCCACCATAGATTGGGAGGCCTTCGGCGAATAGTGGAACCTGGGATGGGTTTCGTTTGAGCGCGAACTGCGACTGATACTTGGTTGGGTAAAACATAAGATTAGCATGGTTTCTTGCTGTGGTGGCTGAGAGCAGACAAACGACCACAAAGAGTTAAGCAAATGATTACTAAGCCAACGGTAGACCTACGTAAACCTAGCGGTTGTATCACATATATAACTAGGGATGTTTTTTCATAGACTGTGTGTGTTGCATTTTCAATTATTATTATCATAATCAAGTATGATGAATGGGCTCGCAGCAAACAATCTTTGTGATTGTGGCGATGGCTACCACGACATCGAGCATATTGTCTGGTCGTTCATCCGGTTCCATGCTGCTCGCTCTCAACACTGAGCACTGAGAGCAAAAGGCAGACAATCGGATATCCCCGTCCGGGATATCTTAGGTAGCCGTGATCAGGATCATCTGCTTCATCTATACCTGTTTCTCAGAAACGCCGATGTCAACGTTTAATGATGTTTCCTTCGTTGTGTCCCCGTTTCATATCCCTCCTATCCGAACGATAAACTTTTACTTAGTCGCGCCAATACATACACACACTCTTTACAGATCCACGGGCCAAAGGTTGTGCAGGTTGTCAACAAGAGCCAAAGGTTGTACCGCTCATGACAACTCTACACGAGCTGATGATTGCGCCGGCTAGTGACCATTCTATCCTGGATTCCTCGAGTCGAGAAGACGCACCACGCTAGATATGGGGTACAGACTAGGGGGTGTTGCTGATTAATATTTTTTTTTTTTTTAATTCATTGTCAATTTATTGATAAATATTATTTACAGATATACATGTTTACATTTCATTATTCAATTCATTCTCAAGCGCTAATAAAATTTATGGCTCCTTCGGTTCTATGTATGTGTTTTATATATACGACGAGCAATTTTAAAATGCTTATTCTCTGTGTTGTCTGCATATTCCCTAGCGCAGGCCTTAACAATTGCGAGAAGGATAAAGTTCGCCAACCGTTGAGAATTTCTCTTGTTTTACGCTGCATCAGTGTCCACGCAGTTGCTACTCGACAACATTCGCTGAATTTATGCTGCAGAGTTTCCGTTGTTCTGTTACAGTGTGTACATATTTCGTCGTCCGCCCTTCTTATTATAAACGAAAGTCTACGATGCTGTGTTTTTTCATTCACTAGCATATATAAATCCTCGCGCTGCGTTGCTGTCAATGAATATGATGCAATGTTTTTCCATATTCTAGCCATATATAGTTTTCAGATGGCGAATTTATTTCCACTTTTGGTGGAGCGATCGCCTCGATGGCAAGACGATGCACTTGTTCGGATGTTGGGTTCTGTAGAATTTGATTAGGCAGTGTAGGAATCATCTGAGACAAAATTCTCAGGCAAGGTAACTCTGAAGGAGGAATTGCTATGTTATGAAAAAGGTACGACTTGTAGAACGGCATGGATTCTATCTCCTTGAGATGACGAGTGATCAAAAGAGATCTGCACTTCAATGCCGGCAATTGCAGTTTAAGCCCTCCATTGTCTCGATTTCGCGCAAGTTGCTGCATGGGAATGCGCTCCGGTACCCTGTTCCATAGAAACGAGCCCATTTTCGACGTGATTTTTGCTGTGTGCACTCCGTATGGTGGTAAAATTGACGAGAGATACCAGATTTTGGATGTGATGAACGTGTTGAAAAGTGTTACCTTCTGATGTAGAGTTAGTGTTCTCATTGAATGTAGCCACATTTGATGAACGAAATTATTTACCACGGAATTCCAATTGATTGTTATCATATGACGAATCGAGTTTGCATAAGTGATGCCCAAAATCTTCATTGTGTCGGTCGTTTGCAACCACGGAATGGTCATTGGATTTTGCATCACATTACCAACATCAATGGCTTTTGTTTTCTCCCAATTCAGTCTCGCACCGGAGACCTCTTCGAATTGTAGAAATAGTTCTCTTGCTCGTTCTACTTTTCTCACGGATGTTGCGATGAGACTGATGTCATCGGCATACGCAACAACGAGATCCCTCTCGCACACACGTTCCAGTTGTGTTACCAACGGATGTAAATAAAGCACGAATAAGTGCATGGATAAGGGATCTCCTTGCCGAACCGATCGCTGGATGGGAAATGCTTCGGACAGATGACCGTTGATCAGTAAGCGTGATGATGTCACCGAACCGATTTGAGAGAGTAAATTGATTAGCCTCGGGTTGAAGCCAAGTGAGCACATGGTGCGGTGGAGAAATTGTCGATCCACTCGATCAAAGGCGTGGTCGAGGTCAAATGAGATGAGTTTACCTTGTTGTTTATGTCTCTTCATTCGAGCTATACGATCCTTCAAAGCAAGCGCAGCTTGGAAGATATTTCGTTCGGCATTCACACACTTTTGGCTCTCACTAAGCACTCCGTTAGCACTCATCACTCTTTCTATTCGACCTTTCAGAATACGTGACATAATTTTGTAGTCGTAGTTGAGCAGCGAAATTGGTCTATACGAGCGAACTGTCTCATCAGCATGTTTCTTTTTGACCATCACAATTACTCCGTCAACGAATTCGGAAGGGAAACGACCAGCGAGTGCCTCATTTAGTATCAGGTTGATCTCCTTATGTATCACATCTATGGTACGAAGGTAGAATTCCTTTGGCAATCCATCAGGGCCTGGGGATTTCCTTGACGCGCTTGTTTTGATCGCCACGATTATTTCGGTCGTGGTAATTGGGTTCATAACGATTTCGTTCGCCTCGTCATGTTCTGGAATAACCCGTTCGCATTCAAACGTGTCGTTTTGTATGGTCTCGCTTTCTGCATACAGCCGCTCAAAGTATCGGAATAGATTATTTCGTATGTCTTCGGAATTTTGGATGATCTCATTTCTCTCGTCACGAAGTTCGGTGATCGTGGTTTTTTTCCTCTTTCTTTCACCTAGCTGGAATGTGGATATTGGCTCTCCGGAAATACGGGTCTCGTTTATACGTTGAGATATTTGAGTAAATCTCCGTTGGTGTGCAAGCATCTCTTTTTTTTTTATTCTGTTGATGGTGACTAGCATCTCAGGGTTCTGCCAGTAGCCATCGTAGGCTTGTCGTAGCAAGATATATAAGCGTTGTTGCTCTCGGTGAAAATTATCGTATGTCTGTTTCGATTTCCATCTGAAAAATGACGCGATTTTTGGTTTGGCGTATGAAAGCCACCACTGCATCCACGAAGCGTAGTTTCTTTTCTGACGAGTCCAATACTGCCACTTCAAGCTGAATTCGACAATATTTTCGTCTGTTAAAAGATTTGGGGAAAGGGACCAGTATCCTCGACCGTGTTGTCTGCCCAAAGGAGGTAAACATACTCGAACCGATAGGGCTTTATGATCGCTAAAGGAGCAAACATGTGTTTCTGCTGCTCGTAACATTTCCCGAAGTACACGGATTAATGGTCAGCTGCATCCCAATAGGAAGTATCCCGTGTCGGGCACACGTACAGAGCATTGGAGACAGCAACATCCCAATTACGAGAACACTTGTAATACTAACCTCGAGCCGACCGCGAGTAATCGGTTACATATTACTAACATAGATAATAAGAAAAACTGTCAAAATATTGAACTCCCGGCCCCGTCAGGCTAACGCCATTTGAGCTTTGATAAAAATATATATTTTGGAAAAAAAAAAGTATGATGAATGTGGGGCCGATCTGGCGTAGTGGTAACATTCATACCTCTCACGGTAAAGAGCACGAGTTCAATTCTCACTCCAACAGTCTTCCAAAACTGTGGAAGTAAACTGACGAACAAGCCAAAAAAAATGTTCAAAGTCACTATAACATAGAAAAAAAAGTATGACGAAAAATGTACTCATTTGAGAACATATAATTTTCTCTATATGAAAACACATCTAAACTAAATGTTTTAGTTTATCCAGGCTCGCGGCAAGGAGCGCGTCAATCACTTCTGAGCTCAAGTGGATTTGTCTACGAATATCTAGCCAACGCACAAATCCACCTTGATGGCCTCTCGCGATTCGCCAGGAAATCGCAAAATGTCAGTCGTTAATGCCAGCTGCTACGAATTAAACAAAACACAATTGCTTCCAATCACTTAATCCGAACTAATAACCACCCCTCCTGTTCCTCGCGGCTGTCAATGAAAATAATATTCGACATTGAGCCATAGATCGGACCCAAATTCGGCAAACGGCAACGTTTATCCCCATCCATGGCTGTGACAGCCAATTCATTCGGTGTTGTGGCAAACTCTGGATTCCCTGGGAGGAAAAAGCGTGCTTTATCCTGCAATGAAACCCAATCTATTACCATCGGCGATAGTTCTCCGGTGGGTGCATATTTCCGTTTATTGTTCTTTTGCACGATTATTTCGCGGATTGGATGAGGGCGCTTGTACAGTGACATCCGGAATGTGTTGCAGTAAGACATAAAAAAAAACATTTGAAAAGTGTAAATATGAACAATGCAGGTAGATTCATTAAGAGTTTTCAAACGCGCATATTATTCAAAATCGTTATTGCGACACATGTTGTGTTATATACCATTAGACAGGAAATTTATCCCGCAATTTTTGATTAAAACATGAACGGTAAATACAGTACAAAAAGTTAACAATTCGATTGCACTTACCACTCGCTTTTCTCCCCGACGCAACGAGCAATCTTTTTGCCTAAATTCGGGCGTTAACTCACAATATGAGTTGATACGTATACTACATTGTTCTCCATTTACCGATAATAGGCATTTATCAGTTGTTGCCCAATCAATTCGTGCTTAATTCATGTTTTTATCGTCTTGCTACTAACAATTTATGTAATTGTGGTCCAGTATGTCATAATATCGAGCATGTTGTTAGGTTAAGTAAAAAAATGCAATTAATGAATTTAACAGGCTGCTGATTTAGAAAATCGAAAGGGTATACTCACGCATATCAGATTATGATAGCTTGCAATTACTACACCCAATTACAGTCCTATGTCAAGATCTCGTCCGTGCCCCCAGGCCCAGACCCATCTACGTTTTTGACGTAGGACTACGTCTAACCGGAAGATATAGGGGGTGAAATGGAAATCTAGGCACTGAACAAGTAGGAAAAAATGCAAGATTTGGAACGCTTATAACTCGAGCATTTCTCAATAGATCGCAAAGGTTTTTGCATCAATTGATAGGAAATATATCTACGCATCTATCATAACGAATAACATTTCATTTTTCTTGAGATAAATAATTGAATAATTGTGAAATATCAAGCATTGTCAAAATGCACTATGTGCCCATTTTTGATTGGTCCATTTTGTGCTCCTCAAATCGTACCGACCAAAACGGGCAACCAGAGCAGCAGCGAAATAGAATGAAGCACAATTGGAAAGGAAAAAGAAAAAAATTAGGGAAACATTGGTCGCAGTCTCACACATGCGTAATTCTCGAGCCAGCCAGTCAGCTTAAAAATCCCCTCTCCGCTGCCGTAACGATCATTCTCATCCGAACCGTACACCACATCGTTTCGCATCACCTCACATCAACAAACCAACACAAGCAGCCATGGTTGGATATGGCAAAGGAGGAAAAGTGAAGGGAAAGGCAAAATCCCGCTCGAACCTTGATCTGGAGTTCCCGCTCGTGTTGATCTGGAGTTCCCCGCAAGGGTAGCTAGGCCGAGCGCGTTAGTACCAGTGTACCAGTCCACCTAGCCGGCGTTATATAGCTTCGGCCGCCGAAGTGATCGAGTTAGCTGGCAAAGCTGCTCGCGACGATAAGAAAACCTGCATTCGGAACAGAACACATTCGGTTCGGTGGACATCAAGACAACAGGCAGTTGCAGCAAGTGGCGAGTGGCAAACGCAATCGCAAAACGGCATCAGGTAGCAGAAGAAAAAAGTTTGTTCTTTATACAAACTGCTTTGGTGGCAAATCCAGAACAAGGCGGCTTCGAGGGCGTTCGAAATGGTTTTTTTTTTCAAAACCACGAGTACTAAGTTTTCTAAATTGGAACCATTCCATAAAACAAGGCGCTTTTCAGGGCCATTAAACCTTCCAAAAAAGAGTTTAGGAAATAAAGTTCAATGCTTTCTAAAACATTATCCAAAATAATAATAAAACACAAATTGATGTTTTCATAATTTGTTTGCCAGGATCTGATGAGTATGTGAATTTGGCAGTTGTTCTGAGCTTATTGATAGTTGGGGACTTTCCTGATTATTCAATTTTCACCAATTATTAAATTGTTTCCAGATTTAAAGTACAGTAATCTACAATTAGTTCGACATTTAGCTAATTGGACGGACATGTAATGCGACTTATTTAGTTGGACATTTTTGTAAACATAGAGATCCAAATTATGACCCCACATTGAAAGTCGACACTGTACCACTGTCATCGCAAATGTTCAATTACAGGTTGAAATTACCTCCAATCCGGCACTGAGTGGTGGTAATGCGACGTGCCATTGAATGTAATTTAGTGTAAAATATGTCACAAGCTGGATGGGAAGAAATTTTCCAACTGTGAAAGCTGTGGCGAGTGACAACAAATCGCTAAACAGGAAGGTTTAGCCGAACAAGATGGGAATATCGAGTGATAACAAAAACACAACACCAAAGGTTCTTTTCAGAACCATCAACATATTCATAAAGAGTAAACAGTAAACTAATCCATTTTTCAGGTAGATAGGTAGGTATTCACGTAGGTGAAGAAAATAAAACAATATATTTAAAATATATATTTAACAAAAGCTGTCCCCTTTGTATAGTCCTACGTCACTCCGGTTATGTCCCCGACATTACCCACCCGTCTTTTATCAATAGAAGTCTATCAGCGTTTAACACTCCTGTACTCGCGCGAAAAATTGTAACTCGTTTACTCACAGACTGTGCGCGTCTCTGTAATATTGTTATAGTGTATTTTTAGGCATTATTGGTATTTATTCAAAGAAAAAGATATAATTGAATGAAAAACCTCCAGAAAAATTTTTTTTTGACTTCATTCAGCTTTAATTGTCATTCAATTCAGCCACCTCATACATTCTCGGTTTGTCAGACATTTGCGCGAGTATACGAAAGTTAAAAGCGGAATAAAAACACACAACCGAAGTTCACGTTTGCACATAAACACAAACTCCCAAATGCAGGAGAACGGTATGCTTCCGTATGTCAGCGCCAAGGATGTATAGGAGTTAATCGCGAGGATAAGATGGGCGTGAACACACCGCTTCGGATTGATTTTTGACGATTTCCACAGTGGGCTGACGTATTGATAATGCTTCAGAACTGTATTTAAGCGAAACGTAACTTTACTATCCGCGCACTGTCAACGGAATTGAGCTCGATCACTTTACAAATCACTACACCGAACCATTGATCCGATTGACGGTTTCCAATATGGTGCCGGGATGGTGTACATACAACCGATATTTTTCACAAGCATATTTCCCAAGTTTGCCCGCGCTCCGTTGCTCTTTTATGTACGCGTGTTCTGGTAGTGTCCTTGGACTTAGGTCGGGAATAGTGCAACCGTTCACCATTTCGTTTTTTTTTTCATTCACTGAAAATAAAATTTCTCTAACCATAGGCTTATACTTTATTTTGAACTTTCATTACTGCAGCAAGAACAACTAGCTGAAATGGGAAGTTTTTACAGATTTTATTCTTCGAATCTTGTATTCTAAATATAATTTTGAATCTAATATGGACGTAGATACCTAAATATCCCTTTTTAGGAAATCTACTATGAAAAAAATTGTTTTTTATGCTTCCTCGAATACCATTCGAGTAACTCACAGCAATATATTGTTTATTCAAATTAAACATATTTAACTAGCTGACCCGGCGATTTTCATCTCGCCCAAAACTAATGTTTTTATATGAATTCTTACGAACGCTTTCTTGTTAAGCGAATGAATTTATTTTGAGACACAATTTTCGCTCAAGATTCATGATTCACTAGCAAATAACATGTTTCTCTGTTACGTGGAATACATATTTTATACAGAAAAGTAAATTTTCATGAATAATTTTTATTTCCAAAGAGGCTTAATTCCACAAACGCGAAATCCAGCTGAGCTTACAACGATGTCATTGTAGAACGGTCATTTGAATTGATTTTTTTCGAACTTTCTATGAAAGCTTTTTAAAATTTTCAAAATTTTAACCATAACATAACATTGATCTACGGCAGAGATGAATATAGCAAAATAAAGACAGCTCAAATCGGATCATCCCTCAGTGAGGAATCGCTGACCATCAGGCAAAAAATTGAAATTACCTCAGCTGTTTCGTAATATTTTTCCTTTGTTGCTATAATATTTAAGTGCTTAAATCCGAAATTTATCATTTATCAATTCATCACAATATCATGAAATCTGATTTTTTTATAACTTCTCAAAGCTTGACATACCGTTCATACCGTAATATCTAGAAATGCTTATAATGTTATAAAATTAATATCACAATTGCTTCTTTAGTGTAATCCCTTGGTTTCACTATCACTTCATTTGAGAATTACATTTGAATTATTACATAGTAGGAAAAAATCCATCCAAAATCCGAAATCCACTCATTATCGTTTGTGTTTGACGTTTGCTTAGCGTGAGCATGTAGAATTTACCCGTTCATAAATATTTAAATTTCTCCCGTGTTTCATCAGTTCTCATCATCGTTTTCAGGTTACTGTGATTGCTTAGTAAGTGTTTCGCAGTTGACTATAAAATATAATCAAGTGTCATGTAATTTTCGTTTAAAAAATTACAAACTAAAGGTCCGAAATTTGAATTCAATCTGTCCGAAAATTGATTTTTTTATAAATGGTGTCCGATGTTTGATTCTTATTCGCTAGATTTGAAAAGTATTTTATTCGATGATTTTTTTTTATGTTTTCAATCAAAGTAGATAGCTTAAAAGCATATTGAACTAATTTATTAAAAATATCAACCAAATAATACCTGTGCATAAAGTTGAGATCTGTTTAAGCGTCCGAAATATGATTCAGAACGGTACTGACGTTTTTGATAACTTTTTGAAAGAAAGTACATTTTTTTGAAACGCTCGGCAGCATCAATGATAGCGCTAACGGAAAAGATGTTAGAAAAACAATACAAAACAAAAATTTTTTTCATTAGATATTGTTGCGTCCAAAAATGGTTTGAATTCGGTTTGATCGTCATTTACTTTTCCTACGTTGTGTATATTGGTTGGGGTTATACGACGGAGTCCAAGCTCCGGCCGTTACTCGATACGATTAACCGTATCCCTCGTTGCACAGTACACCACAGGAATCGCGCTGCGATTCCTACTACATGTATCACGCAGCAAAGCGCGATTTTATTCCTTCCTCCTGAGGGATAACCGGGAGCAGGTTCTGCTGTGACTGCTGCTGGTGGTTGATGATGATCTCCTCCTGGGGGGACTGAGACTTCTCGTTCCCCATCCCCAAGGAAACAAAGTTACTCTCGTAGCGGTTCAAACATAACTAACTTTATTCTATCGAATGGTGATACAAAAGGCCTCACTGCTGAGCAGCGTTGCCAATGTTCCAGTTTAAACTGGATTCTTCCAGTTTTTTTTCCTCGATTCAGCCAAATAGCTAAATCTTTAAATCTTCCAGTTTTTTAGATGTTATCCAGTTTCTCCAGTTTATTATATGTGTATTTTAGTTTCATCCATTTCACGTAAAATAAAATCACAATGTATACGCATTATCCCTTCCTCACCCTTCCTATCACTTGACAAATTTTGTTATTCGAAATTTATCTTTTCTTTTCTTGAACTCAAATCGTTTCTTTTTTTTCTAGAACACTTAACTCAGTGTTATTAATTAGTATTTTTTTTAGCAGTGTTGCTTTGGTGTTGAATGTGCTCATTTCAGTGTTGGTATAATATTGTGAGACCTAATCAAAATTGTAATATATAGATCAATGCACGAACCATTGCACGGAGACGTCAGTTTGACAGTTTTGCGCGTTTTGTTTCAGCTCCCATTCGTTGCTATTTACACATTTCCTTACAGCCATTCGATGTTAAACCGATATACTGGTTCTCAGATTTTCGTGAAAATTGATAGTTTTGTTCCTTATCGCGAAACATTAGACCCGTATTCTTTTTTCTTTTTTTTCATTAGGATGACCATCTCCATTTTAAGATTGTCCGAAAAAACAACTTTTTTCTCTTTTCCAAAAATGACTTTTTTCAAAAATTCATAACTTTTGAACTACTACACCGATTCAGATCATCGACATATCAAATCAAAGTCTACCACCTGGTATATTGAGAAAAAATACTACAACTGCAGAAAATTTGAATTCTGCTCTCGTTATTATTAATTGTATTCGTTTTCTATTGTTTTCATGGGACCAAAGGTACTATACTTCTTTATATT
Source organism: Toxorhynchites rutilus septentrionalis (assembly GCF_029784135.1). Lineage (NCBI taxonomy): Eukaryota > Metazoa > Arthropoda > Insecta > Diptera > Culicidae > Toxorhynchites > Toxorhynchites rutilus. The sequence continues at coordinate 283,813,742 of NC_073745.1, forward strand.
TTTTCTGGAAAGCTAAGGATTTTTCACATAGCATATGTCGAAACCAGAGAGACGTTTTTTTTCGTTTTTGGATAATTCGATGGATAAAAAAAATATGGTCTAATAATTTGCGATAAAGAACAAAACTACCACTTTTGACGAAAATCTGAGAAACACTATATCGGTTTGGCATGGAATGGCTGCTTAGTTAAATGTTGACGATGGGGAGCTGAAAAAAAACTGTCACACCGAAGGTAGGATTAGGCGCCGTGCATTGATTTATTGATTTAATTTATTTCACATTCTTCGTGAATGCAAAAAAAAAGATAGCAACAAAGATGGTGAAAAGAAACACTACAGAAATGTCAAAATTCACGTTAGAAGAAATGGTGAGGATTGGATTAATTTCGAGACAGTAATCTATAACCAAAAACTGTGTCCCCATGTACCTCAATTAATCTCATTGTCGAACAGTTTTGTGGCGATTTTCTATCAGCGTTTTTATGAACATGAAGCAATAAATACAAGAAAAGATCCTCAAACATTGTTTCACAGTAATGTTCGAGTGGTGGGAAACGTTATTTTGATCTCCTTGAATGATAAGTTTAATTAATAGTTTATTTCGCCATTCTCTTCTTGAATGACGTTAATGTTCCCTGTGGAACTTTTGTCGTCTCAACGTATGCATTAACTAGCGTCATTTATTAATGCTGAGTTGAGATTTTCTAAGCCAAATAACACGCCTTGAATGTATTCCGAGGGGCAAGCTCTAGAATACGCGTGACCACAGTGCAAGTCGAAGGAAATTTCTCTGACGAAAAATCTCCCGGCTAGAACGGGAATTGAACCCGAACACCCGGCCACGGACTTTTTCGCGATTTTATGAATTAAATTTTAAGATAAACCAAGGCTGTTTTTTTTAAAATAAAACGGATTCACAGGATCCAGTTTTTTAAAAATATTATTGGCAACCCTGTTGCTGAGACGTGCAGTTTGACGGTTTACATTTGCGCAATGTTTTTTGAAGCTGAGATATAATTTAATGCTGACTTAAATGTGGATACGCATGACCGTGTGAATTGATTCGCTGGTTTCGCACAGCGGGTTAAAGAACATAAAACATAATGGGACATAACAGATATTGTAAAAATAGATTTTTTGTAGAATACCAACTTGAAAGTTTTGCTGCCGCAGTTTGCCACGGTTGTGACTACATGCAAAATTTAGGTAAAAACATAAGCTTTCAAATGAACACTGTCCCGCTGTAGCGCAAAACTGTGCAAATTGTCGTTCTAGTGAGAAAAATGAAAGCAATTTTTTTCACTTTTTTGATATTGAAATTTTATTTAGGAATTGATTGAAAATATTCGTATATTTTTTTGTAATATTAGTATCACAGTAATCTGCAGAGGATAAAATATAAATTTGAGCTAAACATCACAAAATTTATCATTGAAACGTTATAAAAAAGAAAATGAAAATAATGAGTTAAAGCCCTTGGAACTAAACATGGAAAACAGTAAAGACATCGAAGAAGAAGAAGAATAATGAGAAGAAGAAGAAGATGATGATGATTGATTTAATCTGGATAACCTACGTGTTCTTTATTCAATAGAGAGGACGCCCAGTGGAGTTGATTGTGACCAAAGATCATAAAACTATATAAATATACTACGGGGTGAGGGTGCCACAAACTCCCAAAAAGTTGGATCACGTGCTATATGGACGACCCCAATTTAAAAAAAAAATGGATGCCAGATTCGTGTTCAGCATCCCGAAATGATGTAAAACCCTTGTTTTTTCGCATTTAACGACACTTTTTTTTGCTTGGTCAGCCTTTGTATGGAGTCGCCTCACTGTGCATCCCTTTCTCGGACATATTTGGCCTTCCATTTTTTTATATACAGCCATTCCATGCCAAACCGATATAGTGGTTATCAGAGTTACGTCAAAAGCAGTAATTATGTTCTTCATCGCAAAACTTTAGACTGCTATTTTTTTTATTTTTTTCGTTAGGGTGAATATTTCCATTCTAGGGTGGTCCGAAAAATCCATTTTTTGGATTTTTCCGAGCACCCTAGAATGGAAATGATCACCCTAACGAAAACATAAAAAATACGGGTCTAAAGTTTTGCGATAAAGAACAAAAATACCACTTCTCAAGAAAATCTGAGAACCACTATTTCGGTTTCACATGGAATGGCTGATAGATAGAAGATGTAGGAGTGCGTTCACCAGAAAATCCATTTCCACTTTCGAAAAAAAAGATCAATTTCGTTAGTGTAAACTTCGAAAGGACTAACAACGCTTATCATGATGTTATTGTAGAATATATGGGAATTCAATTTTAAGAATGTTCCGACCTTCCTACAAAGTTTTCCGATTTTTTCCAATTTTCTCGATTTTCTTGCCACTACGGAACGAGACAAAACATTTTCCGTTCTGAATCATATTTCGGACGCTTAAGGCATATGATGCAGAAAGAAGATCTAAACTTTATGCACATGTATTATTTGGTTGATATTTTTAATAAATTAGTTTAATATGCTTTCAAGCTTTGGTACCTATTTGATTGAAAACATAAAAGAAATCATCGAACAAAATGCTTATCAAATGAAGCGAATAAGAATCAAACTTCGGACACTAAATAAAATTTCGGACAGATTGAATTCAAATTTCGAACAGTATATTTTGTAATTTTTTGGACGAAAATTACATTACACTTGATTATATTTTATAGTCAACTGCGAAACACTTACCAAGCAATCACAGTAAACTGTTAACAATGATGAGAACTGATGAAACACGGGAGAAATTTAAATATTTATGAACGGGTAAATTCTACGTGCACACGTTAAGGAAACGTCAAACATAAACGATAATGAGTAGTGTTGTAAGATTTCTGCCGATTGTGTTATAATTCAAATGTAGTTCTCATGTGAAATAATAGTGAAACCAAGGGATTACTCTAAAGAAGCAATTGTGATATTAATTTGATAGTTAAATCATCAGTGTATAAATAATTTCAAGATATTAGAACAAAGTGTCCGAAATATGATGTTGTCCGAAATATGATTCAGAACGGTATCTATATACAGTGTCGGACAAAACAATAAGACCGCAGTCTAATGAAATCTTCTATCAATCCTTTTAATCGTCAATTTGAATTATGTTCATGCGACACCTTGTGGCGAGCACGTGTACCACTATGACAAAATGTTACACACACTTCAAGCAACAATCATTCCGATTACGACGCGTCGAAAGCTGCGCAAGCATCAATAACCGTGCGACAAAAAAATAAGACCAATCTTGAATTCTACCGGGTTTTGCGATTTTATTCCTAAAGTAAGTCCATTTTCGAAGTGTTTTAATAAAATTATCAATTTTTTTTTTTTTTTATAAATTCGTTTATTTTTACAGGCTCAGTTACATAAGTTTAAAGGAGCCGAAATCTTAAATATATTTTGAAAACTATATATATGAACAATTTTCTTATATCTATGGTTAGTAATGTGGGAAACCGATTACTCGTGGTGGACTCGAGATTAAAAGGGTGACATTTTCTCAGGAAAAGGATGGGGTATAAGGAAATTATTACAATGTTGATAATCACACACACACTCAATTCTTAAATCTATTCGTACATCAGTTGTGAATTTACATTTCATTCTTCTGTTTATAGCAAGCGGACCAATTACTCACAAAGGAAGAAATGGAGGGTATAAGGATATAAGGATAATCACACACGAACATCGATAGATTTAAGGAAAACATATATTTGGGACATGTAATCAAGGTCTAACCGAGCCAACACATCTCTCACCGGCACATTGGGCTGCCTTCCTCTAGCCCGAAGGGAGTTCTCTAAATTCGATCTGGCAACAAGATACACCTCACACGACCAAACAACGTGTTCGATGTCGTGGTAACCTCGGCCACAAACGCAGATATTGCTGCCGGCCAGATTGAAACGAAAGAGTAGCGCGTCTAACGAACAGTGATTGGACATGAGTCGGGAGAAGGTGCGAATAAAGTCCCGACTCAAGTCCAGACTTTTGAACCATGGTTTGAGGCTAACCTTAGGGATAATCGAGTGAAGCCACCGGCCCAATTCATCTTCGTTCCATTTGCGTTGCCAGTTAGCGATGGTATTTTTACGGACTAAAGAGTAAAATTCATTGAAGGCGATTTGACGCTGATAAATATCGCCTTCAATCGCACCTACCTTTGCTAATGAGTCAGCCCTCTCATTACCCGGAATTGAGCAATGAGAAGGGACCCACACAAAGGTAATGACATAACAGCGTCTGGATAAAGCACTCAAAATTTTTCGTATTCTCTCAAGGAAGTACGGCGAGTGCTTTTCCGGCCTCACTGAACGGATAGCTTCGACAGAGCTAAGACTATCCGTTACAATGTAATAGTGTTCAACAGGTCGTGACGCGACGCTGTCCAGCGCCCAATGAATTGCTGCCAATTCAGCAATATACACTGAGCAAGGATTCTGAAGACTGTGTGAGGTGCTAAAAAATTCGTTGAACACTCCAAATCCTGTGGACTCATTTATAGTGGACCCATCAGTAAAGTACATATTATCACAATTGATACCCCTATATTTTTCATCGAAGATCGTTGGAGCGATCCTCGATCGTTGGTAATCTGAATATCCATGGATATCTTGCTTCATGGACAGATCAAAATGCACAGAGGAATTGATGTAGTCAGGGAAACAAACACGGTTGGGAATATACGAAGAAGAATCAACCTGCATGGAGATGAATTCATGATATGAACTCATGAATCCGGAGTGAAAATTTAGCTCGATCAGCCGCTCAAAATTTCCGATCACCAATAGGTTCATGACCTTACACCGGATGAAGAACCGAAGAGATAATAAATTGAAGCGATCTTTTAGTGGGAGTAGGCCTGCCAAAACCTCGAGACTCATGGTATGCGTTGAGGGCATACATCCCAACGCAATACGGAGACAAAGATACTGAATTCGCTCGAGTTTAATTAAGTGTGTTTTGGCAGCTGATTGAAAACAGAAACTGCCATACTCCATCACTGAGAGAATAGTTGTTCTATACAACATTATAAGATCTTCGGGATGGGCTCCCCACCAGGTGCCGGTAATTGTACGGAGAAAATTTATTCTTTGTTGGCATTTTTTACTCAGATACCTAATATGGGCCCCCCAAGTACATTTGGAGTCGAACCAGACCCCAAGATACTTGAATGACATAGCATGAGTGATCGGTTTACCCAAAAGTTGAAGCTTTGGTTTTGCTGGTCTATGCTTCCTAGAAAAAACCACCATCTCTGTTTTCTCCGTGGAGAATTCGATCCCTAGCCCAATGGCCCAGGTTGAAAAATTGTTCAAAGTATCTTGTAAGGGTTCTTGTAGGTCGGATTCTGTTGATCCTACGACAGAGACCACTCCATCATCTGCAAGTTGTCTTAGGCTGCAATTTTGTGTAAGGCAATTGTCGATGTCGCTTACATAGAAGTTGTACAAAAGGGGGCTTAAACATGAGCCCTGGGGGAGGCCCATGTAAGAGACCCGACTTACTGCCGAATCTCCGTGAGAAAAGTTCAAATGCTTCTCACAAAGCAAGTTATATAACATATTATTCAATAGAGGCGGCAGACCCCGAGAGTGTAATTTGTCTGTCAAAACCTCTATTGAAACAGAATCAAAGGCCCCCTTTATGTCCAAGAATACTGAAGCCATTTGTTTTTTTCCGGCGTAAGCCATTTGAATTTCTGAAGAAAGCAACGCAAGACAATCATTCGTCCCCTTGCCCCTGCGGAACCCATATTGTGTATCTGAGAGTAGGCCATTCGTTTCAACCCATCGATCAAGGCGAAACAAGATCATTTTCTCCAACAATTTCCGTATACAAGACAGCATTGCTATTGGGCGGTACGAATTGAAGTCGGACGCGGGTTTTCCGGGTTTATGAATAGCTATAACTCGTACTTGTCTCCAATCATCTGGAACAATATTATTCTCCAGAAACCGATTGAATAAATTCAACAAGCGATGTTTCGCCACATCAGGGAGGTTTTCAGTAAGTTGAACTTAATTCTATCCGATCCCGGAGCAGAATTGTTACATGAAAGCAGAGCAAGAGAGAATTCTACCATCGAAAACTCGGAATCAAGATCGCACCTATCTTGTGGTATATCTCGAACAATTTTTTGCACAGGAGCGGAATCAGGACAAACCTTCCGTGCAAAATTCAAAATCCATCGATGTGAATATTCCTCGCTTTCATTGGATGAAGAGCGATTTCTCATGTTTCGAGCCACTTTCCATAATTTTTTCATTGACGTTTCTCGTGACAAACCTCCCACGAAATTTCGCCAATAAGCACGTTTTTTCCCTTTGATCAAGTTTTTAAATTGATTTTCAAGGTCCAAATACGTCTGAAAATTTTCAGGGGTTCCACGTTTCCGAAAAGCTTTGAATGCGTTCGATTTATCCTGATAAAGCTTGGAACATTGGCTATCCCACCATGGATTGGGAGGCCTTCGACGAATAGTGGAGCCTGGGATGGGTTTCGTTTGAGCGCGAACCGCGCTGTCATAGATCAAACGAGAAAGGAAGTTATACTCCTCCAATGGAGGTAAACCATCTCTGGAATTGATGGCTAGAGCAATCGCGTCCGCATATTTTTTCCAGTCAATGTGTCTTGTGAGGTCATATGCCATGTTTATAGATTCAGAAAAATTCGACCCAATGGTGATGGAAATTTTGATTGGCAAGTGATCACTACCGTTGGGGTCCTGGATTACATTCCACTTGCAATCTAACGATAGTGAATTCGAGCAAAGCGAGAGGTCAAGAGCACTTGGGTTAGCAGGAGGTTTAGGTACACGTGTTGTTTCCCCAGTGTTCAAAAGTGTCATATTGAAGCTGTTACAAAGATCATATATCAACAGTGAACGATTGTCGTCGTACTGTTCCCCCCAGGCAGTTCCGTGAGAATTGAAGTCTCCCAAGATCAATCGTGGCTCAGGAAGGAGTGAGCACATGTCAACAAGTTGCTTGCGGCTAACCGCAGCTCTCGGAGGCCAATACAAGCTGACAATACAGAGGTCTTTTCCTCTGATGTTTGCATGACAAGCAACAGCTTCAATCCCTCCAATAGGTGGAAGGTCAATTCGAAAAAATGAGTGGCACTTATTGATCCCCAATAGCACCCCTCCGTATCTGTCATCACGGTCCAAGCGTATAATATTAAAATCGTGGAAAGAGAGATCATCTCGCGAAGAAAGCCAAGTTTCGGACAGAGCAAAAACATCACAATTGAAGTTATGAATTAAAAATTTGAATGTATCCAATTTAGGGATAAGACTACGACAATTCCACTGTAAAACAGTTATATCTCCGACCTCTCTATTTGAATTAGACATCAAGAGAGATAATCATTGCAAGGAGGGGCCATGTTTGCATCAATTGTTGCAAAATTGTCTCTAATACTGGAAGCATTGATATGACAATGGTTCTGATGGAGTCGGAAACATTAAAGCATGTGAAGATTTGAGCCACAAGGTCAGTCAACTTTATAAATCCCGATTGGGTAGTTGAACTGGTCGGTAAAATAGGGACAGTTGGGGTTTTTGATGTCCCTTCGAGTGCTGGGTCGTTCGAAGGTGAATTATTCCCACGGAAGCCAGGAGGAACCTGATTTTGCTTGTCCGCTGCACTCGATTTTTTAGGCATGCTAACAGAGGGTATAACCGGAGGGGCTTGTCCTTGAACTTTGGGAGTGGTCACATTTTTGCGCCGGGGATTCCCTTGGAAGATGTACGGTGTGCCCTCGTTAGCTGTATCCGCTTCCATTTCGTCAACTGGCAGCGAAGCGAAGACATTGTTTGCGGTTAAAGGTTGTTGCTGTTGGGCCAATGGAGAAGCGCCCTTCAAAATTTCCGCAAAAGTGCGCTTCGAGCGTTCCTTTAAAGAGCGCTTCTGCTTCTCCCAGCGACTCTTTTAAGTTTCACAAGCCGAGAGCACGTGCGGATTTCCTGCGCAATATGGACACTTTTGCTCAATCGCACTGCAGGATTTGTCCACATGTTGCTCTCCGCAAGTGGCACAGCGCTCCTTGTTGGCGCAGTAAGCTGCTGTGTGACCAACTGACTTGCATTTCAGGCAAGTCATGGGCTTTGGCACGAAGAGTCGCAGCGGTAGCCTCAATTTGTCCACCATAACGTAGTCAGGGAGGGCGGAGCCAGCAAAAGTGACTCTAAACGAGTCGGACGGCGTAAATTTCGATTCTTTCCCTTCCTGGGAGACTTTGCCGAGTTGTCGGCATTCTAAGATTTTAACCTTAATCAAAGGCAGCTTTTTAAATCTGCCATCTCCTTCCATAATTGATTTGCACGTCAGACCCGTTTCGGTTATCACCCCCGAGATTTCTACGTCATGGGAAGGCACGTAGACACGATATTCCAGGGTAAACCTCTGGTCGACGACAATACCGTTTGCGTCTTTCCGATCAGCCACGACAACACGCAGTTTGGTCGGTCTAACCTTCGTAATTTCTGTCACGGAGGAGTATCTTGCCAGATCTTTCATGATCTGAATAACATTAAGTGCTTTTCCGTTTGGCTTAGGCCTGAAGAAAACAACCCACGGACCAGTTCCAGGTGCATCTTCAGGATAGACCTTGACACGTGGAGAGAAGACAACAGGAGGAGAAGGAGATGACGAGGATTGAAGGGGATCGGGGACAACAGGATGGGGAGGCGAAATCTGAGCTGGGGTAGGAGCGAGGGGGGTTGGAGAGGAGATATTTGCAGGTTTTTTAGAGGGGGGCTTGCTAGAGTTAGCAGACTCGTCCCCGGACGAAACATTCTCTGATGTAGGAACGCGTTTAAGTGTCTTCGCTGTTCCTTTATTTGTTTTTTCAACCAGAGGGGAGTCATCATCAGAGATCTCCATATCTGGAGATCCTCCCCCTCCTTCTGCCATTCCGTAATTGGAACCTCTAATCACAATGCACCCAGTGCTGATGAACTGGCAACCGCTGCTTGCTTCTCAATCGGAGCGCTTGAGCGCTCGGCACTATCGCGCTGGTATTGTGTGCGTGCAACTGAGCACCGATGTCCGACTTCGATTGCGATGGCGACAAATCGGCGAAAACTGAAAGCCGGCTGGCCTTGCCAGGCTTTGATGATTCTGCTTTTCTCACTAATTCCGAGTTCACACTGCGTTTTACGATATCTCGAACAGTTCGAAAACGCGCGAAAAAAGCACACCCGGGCGATAAAAAAAAAAAATAACAGCCAACGGTAACCGAAAACAATGCTTTAACGGAGACGCTCACAGCACATGACCGGTTACTCGAAGCTTATGCCGAAGAATGTGATAAAATTATCAATGTTAACAGTCAAAAACGTGTGCTTGATCTTAAATTCCAGTTATAATTTGAAACAAAATGCCGTAGCTATCACTGCACGGAAACTAAATGAGCAGTAATCAGACAAATGTCCAAGCAAGGTAAAACTCAACGAGAAATTGCAGCTTTTCTTGGTGGATCAAAAACAATGCTCTTCGCGACCCAATACCTCGTATTGCAACTGGACGTCCCCGGAAAACCACAAATAAGGATGATAGTCATATCAAACGGTTGTCAAATATTGACCCGTTCAAGGCAGCGTCGAAGATCAGGGATGAACTGAGCTTGCCAGTGAGTTCCAGAACAATTCAGAGACGGCTTGTTGAGAAGCAGCTCGTCGGTAGGAGTCCAAGAAAAGTTCCTATGCTCACACGTAAGCATGTCCAAGCTCGACTTAAATTCGCCAAAGAACATCTAGACCGGATTGGACCCGAGAATGGTAAGAAATGGCGGAATATACTATGGTCTGATGAAACAAAAGTGAATTTGATTGGATCTGATGGAAAACGCTGGGTTAGCCGTCCTATAGACTCTGGTTTTAAGCCTCAGTACACAATAAAAACATTCAAACATGGGGGAGGAAATATTATGGTCTGAGGATGTTTTTCGTGGTACGGGGTTGGTCCAATTTTCTGGATAAAATCGATAATGGATCAGTACCTCTATGCTGAGATATTGAGAACTGTAATGCTGCCACATGCGGAATGGGAAATGCCGCTGAAGTGGCAGTTTATACAAGATAATGACCCAAAGTATCGGTCAAAAAATGGTTTGCAGATAACAAAATTGACGTTATGCCGTGGCCGGCACAGTCACCTGATCTCAATCCAATCGAGAACCTATGGCAGATCGTTAAGAAGTCCATCAGTCCTGCGAAATCGAAGAATAAGGAAGAACTGTGGGCCAAAATCCAGGAAGCATGGTACGCAATTCCTGTCACCACATGTCGAAGCCTTGCTGAGTCTATGCCGCGGAGAGTACGTGAAGTTATCCGGAACAATGGTTATACCACCAAATACTAACGATTGGGGTCAAAAAGAACACTTTGCCAAACTTTGTCTGCCATACAAATTAAACACAAATTTCTGCAAAAAATTAATCAAGCAAATGAAACCAAATTAGGCATGTGGAGGTTTTAGGGTGCAATTAATGTTTTTATTGTGGTTAAACACTCCACCCCTCTCTATAAGGGTGAGCTGCCATACAAATGAAACACAAATTTCTGCATAATTGGAAAACTAAGCAAATGGAACCAAATTTGTCATGCGAATGTTTCAGGGGACACGAAAAGTTTCTATGGTAAATAGACACTTCACCCCTCTCTCGAAGGGGGGTGGGGGGAGACACTGCCATACAAATGAAGCATAGATTTCTGCATAATTCAACAACTTATAAAGCAAACTGAACCAAATTTGGCATGTGGAGGTTTTAGGGATCAAGGAACATTTCTAAGGTGGTTCGACACTCCTCCCACCTTTCTGAGGAGCGGGCTGCCACAGAAATTACACATAAATTTCTGCATAACTCGAGAACTAAGCAAGCAAATGAAACCAAATCTGACATATGGAGGTTTCAGGGAGCAATATATGTTTTTATGGTGTTTTGACGCTCCTTTCCCCTCTCTAAAGAGGGTACTGAACAACTCGAGAGCTAATCAAACAAATGGAATCAAACTTAGAATATAGAGGTTTTAGGGATCGAGTAACGTTTCGGTGGTAGTTCGACACTCCTCCCTCTCTAAAGGGGGGGCTGCCATACAAATTTCAAACGCAAATTTCTGCATAACTCGAGAACTAATCAAGCAAATGGAATCAAATTTTTCATGTGGAGGTTTTAGTATTTAAATGATTGTTTTTATGGTGGTTTGACACCAGTAGTGAGAAATTAGGGAGATTCCTGCCGTGAAGCACGTGACCGACTGTTGCTTATCGGTCCTCCTCCAACAGCTCCCACAGGTGAGTGTGGACACGATTCGGCCAACAGTGGTCTGGCAGACACAATGTAGTTATGAAGAAATCAAATTATCTAATATCTATCAGTGTCCATATGCTATATGAAACGTCCCATACCAGAAAAACAAAAAGAAAAAAAATGAAAGCAGTGTACCAAAATAGAAAGAATAATTCTATAGGCAGCAAGTTGGAAGGTGATCCGTTTGAAGTCAAGAGGTAATCGTTCAGTGTCATGTGACGAAACGTCTGTCGTACGAAGAAGCTACTGTGAGTGAATTTGATATTATTTCGTTGTTTTTGATATGAAACCATTTTAAAAATTTGGCAGCGTTTAACTGTCAAAATTTGACATAAAATTATTCGTCTTCATGAAACTTCTCCATAACTGATTCAAAATAGATTAATCTTTGAGTAAGAGTGAATGGGTCATTTGGTCGAGTTTTTCAACTATCCACAACCATTAATGAAATGTACTGGTGCGGTGACGGCAAACGCATAGGTAGAATATATTCATTTATCTATAATTAATTTAATAAGAAATTTTCTATCCATCTATCTATATATATAAATATATAAAAATGGATTTCTGTTAGTCTGTTTATCTGTCTGAATATGGACTCGGAAATTACTGAACCGGTCGACATAAAAATTGGTATGTATGGGTTTTTGGGGTCGGGGAAGGTTCTTATGACAGTTCGAAACCCCTCGTCGCTCTCAAAGGGGAGGGGGGCTGCCATACAAATGCAACACAAATTTCTGCATTACTCGAGAATTAATCAAGCAAAAGGAGGGGGGGGGGGTTTGAATAACTCAAGAACTAATCAAGCAAATGGGATCAAACTTGACATATAGAGATTTTAGGGACCGATAAACGTTTCTATGGTGGTTCGACACTCCTCCCCTCTCTCTAAGGAGAGGCTATCATACAAATGAAACACAAATTTTTGCATAATTCGATAACTGTTTTTGGGTACGAAACATGTTTCTATGATGGTATGACACTCCTCCCTTCTCTGGAGGAGTATAGGGTCCCGTAAAAATAATACACATATTTCATCCAAACATATTCCAACCATACATGACAATTGAAATTTTTCGGAAAATTCTGAAGGAATAGGAGAAAATGAGAAAATTCAATTCGCATATGTTCTACAAATACATAGTGACATGCGTTGTTAGTCCATTAATTGCTTGTGCAAACAAAATTGATCTTTGTTCGAAAGTCTAAATTGATTTCAATGCGATAAATCGCGCTCCTAGATCTACTTATATCTATATAAATAAAAATGGATCGCCGAATGTGTTGATAAGAGCGAAACTCGAGAAAGGAATTGTCCGATTTAGGGCTGTCTTTATTCTATCATATTTTCTGTATCAAACATTTCTGCCATGTAACGGAGAACATGTTAGAGTGGTTGGAAAATCTTGAACGAGAATTGTGTTTGAAAATAATCCCTTAATAATAATGTAATAATGACGAGTTTTGGTAGAAGTACTAGGAATTTTATAGTAAAAGGATATTTTAATGGGAAGATTAGAAGATCAATCAATGAACAGTTCTGCGATTGGACCAATGAACGTACGTTTAGTAAGAAAACGTGAATGTGATAACGAAAAATACATTTTGGGCGGGACGAGGTTTGCCGGGTCGGCTAGTAACAAAATGAAAACGGCGCAAATCGGACCATTTCTTCCTCGGGTTTTGTGTTTACCAGCACATTTGGCCTTCCATTTTTATTTATTTAGATAAAGTTCATCCAGTTCGTTCATCGAATCATCCTGAAATACGGAATTATATTTTCAGTGTTCACACACGCGTCCTTCCACACACGAAGCCGCCCAAAAGTGATACTCGCGCCGCTTCGAACGTTGTTATCGCCCCAGTTCACTCGTTTGGCAATTTCCGTATTATTGGTACGATTGTGTGCCGAAGGAATGTTTTTGCTGTGCTTTCCTAGCGCTACCTAGCTCCCAGATCGGCTCCGACAGGCACAATGCCGAAAGCGTTAACCTACCAACAGATTGCGCCGCTTCGTTATCTCCGTGTCTATTGAGCATTCGAATTCGGTTCTGTATGGTCTGCCAGGGTGTTTTTTTTGCTAACTCTCGGAAAGATGAAGATGAAAAAAAAACGTCATCATCATCGCCTCGCAAAATCCTCGGCCCTGCTGAACAAACAGATTCAATATGCAGTGTTGTGCCTTGTGACGCCACGGGATGCGGTAGTTCATTCCTGAACTGGAAAAGTTGGCGCAACCATGGTCAGATCCGGCCGGGTGGAATATATTGTTCCACACTATAAAGTTGGTTTGGTATTGGAGTTTTTTTTTTAATTCATCAGCTGATTCAGCCTTGCTCTTGGGCCCGGAAGTAGAGCTGGAAAATATTCCCATTATTTCTAGAGTAACCCAAGCATTGGGAACCACTCCGAGCGAAACCAGACGTATATAATAATGATATTCTAACTACTTTCCCACCGCCAGCGCAGAAGGATGCAAACTTTTTTGATGCAATTTTTCGCTTTACACAGAAATTCCATCCCCGGTCGGTTTGTTCTCTAAATTGACGTTTCAAAATTCACTGGCGCAGATTTATGTACTGTAAACGGAAGCACGAGCTAAGTGTAGTGAGGCGCTTTAGTGCGGAGGGCAGATGTTGTAATAACAGGCACAATAATCGCCTTTCCGCCATATATCAACGAGTGGGCCAACCGGGTGAGACGAGTTTATCAACGCAGGGCGCATTCCCGGTGCGGAAAGTTTAATGGTGAAGAACCCACCCACATGCATTCACATACACACACAAAGCGCTAGGCTTCCGCCGGGTGGTGCGTCTAATGCCGCTTGAAAATGTCCTACTTTCCGTGTCCTATTAAAATCTTCAAACAAACTACTCACTATGAGCCTAGCAGTGCGGGAGAAAGTTTTACTAAGCGGCTTAGTCGTTTTTATGGCTCGCACACGACTATGGGCCCTTTTAACAGCACTTCTGTTCGATGTAGAGACTTCTACTAGACCAAACTAGGAGAAAGCATAAAAGTTGGATCATTTATTATTAGTGTGTAGACGGTGTGTTGCTAGTTGAGGCCACACGAGTGCCACTCACATTAACCATTCAACAACGGGCGAAGTCGCGTTGGTTGAGCTGGTTCTAGTCAAATCAGAGAACACGATATTAGTTTGTAGAATTGTGTACACTTTTGGCCAAATGTCGAATGGAAACTTGGGCTACGTTCATGTTTGAACAGAATGGCCGTTGATTGATACTTCCTTACATGCAGTGAAAAGGTTTCACACTATCAAAGCATTACACTGCTGTCTTTCTATGTGACTAAATAGTGTCCGCCAAATTGTGTAAACAGCTTGTGTAAACTTACTGTCGTTTTTGTTTGCTTTTTAACGTGTTTTGTGTAGCTAAAAATTTAATTTAATTGACCAAGTTACTCATTTTAATTGTCCGGACTATCCTGTTTAAAAATATCCCTGATAAAGTTGTTATTTGGAGTGCAAATTGACTTTATGATTGTTTTGTATTACTTCTATTGTATCGTGCTGTTGTGGTTCATTCATTCCCTTCGTGCCATTGCCAGAGCGATCAAATTCGTGCTTTTTTTTATGATCGACCGGCTGGGACCCGCCCGAAACATATTTTAAGGCGTTACAACTGCTCAACTGCCAGCATGGATAAACATGTGCCAAGTGCTTGTCGGGAATAACCGGCATTGATACAGTGGTGGTTTGCCGTGGATACTGTGGCAAATCATTTCACATGCAGTGCTCTGGAGTGTCACGTGCCCTGACGGGTTACTTCACTTCACATCGGAAGAACCTGTTTTGGATGTGTGATCAATGCGCAGAGCTTTTCGAGAACTCACATCTCCGTTCGATCACCAACTTGGCCGATGAGAAATCACCTTTGGTTTCCATGACGGAAGCTATCAGCAACCTGCAGACGGAAATCAAGCTGTTATCATCAAAGACTGTTCCATCAATCCTGTCCTCTGTTGTTAACCCTTGGCCAAGAAGTGAACCAACTCGTTCTTCGAAGAGATTCCGGGGATCCGACTCTCCGATGCCTAAAACATCTGAGTGTCAGACTGGTTCGAAACGGCTGAGTCAGAATGTTGTTTCGGTGCCTATCTGTGTACAACCGGAGACCAAATTCTGGCTCTACTTATCACGCATCCATCCAGATGTGACAAACGATCAAGTCTCAGCAATGGTCAAAGCAAACCTGGAAATCGAAACAGAACCTGAAATCGTAAAATTGGTTGCCAAAGGAACTGACACCAACAACTTGCGCTTCGTCTCTTTCAAAGTTGGTCTTGATCCGGCTTTGAAGACGAATGCCTTGGACCCGTCATCGTGACCGGAAGAAGTTCTTTTTCGTGAATTCGAAGACCACTCGGCTCAAAAATGTCGGAGGTCATCTGCTGTGAATCAAACTCCCAAGCCAGCAGCAACCATCTCAGCCACAACATAGCCGATGAATGGACACCGGGGCGCACTCAAATAAGCATTTTGGAAGCCTCCTATCCACTCAGCACAGTCGAGCCCATAAGCCATGTATGCAACCGTAGTCGCCCCGGCCCTGTGTCTGATGTGAGAGAAGAGGTCTTCCGACTTGCTTGTCTAGACAAGTATGGATGTAATCTTCAATCTATCCTGCCTGATGATGTTCCCCCCTTCAGATTTCCAAACTCTTCCAGTCAACAAAGCAAAACTTCGAACCATCTCGTGACAACAGACGTGTGACCACCAGCATAAATGATGTCTGGATGTACTTCTAGAATGTACGCGGTCTGGAAACGAAAATCGATGACCTCATCGTAGCGATTTGTGATTGTAATTACGAGGTCATCATCCTGATCGAAACCGGTCTTGACGACAGTGTCAACTCGCTACAACTTTTTGGAGCCGACTTTAATGTTTTTCGTTGCGACCGTAGTCCACGCAATACTCGTAAAACTACATTAGGAGGAGTGCTTATTGCAGTGTCAAGTCATCATAAATCTGTTGAGGTACGCACAATGCATGGCAATAATCTTGAACAAGTTTGTGTGTCTGCCTGTATTCGTGGAAAGCGGTTAATGCTTTGCGCCGTTTATATACCTCCCGATCGAAGTCAGAATGTAGGTGTTATTGATGCTCATCTATCTACCCTACATGAGCTACGTGAAATAATGCCTGATGGTGATCTTCTTCTTGCTTGTGGCGACTATAATCAGCCTAACATCACATGGGATTTGCTTGACGACGAAGCCTTAAGTCAGGAAGCTTCCACGATGTCTGCTGCCAGCGCTGCTCTAGTTGATGGTTTGAATTTCCTGCACTTTCGGCAATATAACTCAGTTCGCAACTATCGGGGTCGGATCCTGGATTTGGTTGTATGTGATACTGATTGCAATATTGTTGTGAACGAAGCGATATGCCCATTGTTACCTATTGATCTCTATCATCCTCCGCTATTATTCTTCTTACTAACTCTAACAGATTGTGAGGACCGTGCTAACTGTGAATCATCTGATCCTATTCAACAGCCGCTAGACTACTCAAAAATCGATTTTGCCATGCTCAACAATTATCTGCAGAGTTGTGACTGGAATAGTAGGCTGGCAACAAATGACGTTAATGATATCGCTGCAACATTTTGCCATATTATTTGCAATTGGCTTAATGACAATAGGGAAAAGTAGGTAAAGACGGACACCCTAAGGTGTAATCTCAATTTTTACACATATATAGCTTTCATGATCGCAGTTGTTGTACAAATTGAAACTTCAGGTCCTTTTTTATCATAATTACCGTTGATACTAGTAAATTTATTCCAACATTGATGTATTCTGGGTCATTGAAAAAAATGCATCGAAATACTATTTCTTCACATGGTCGGGAAAGACGGACATCTGGAATGGGTAAGACGGACACTAAGGTGGGAAAGATGGACACTTACGGAAAAGTTGTAGTTTTTGTACGTATTTTAGTGTTTTCAGCATTGGGGAGTGTTCTTGAATTACGCTACGATTCGAATGGCTACTCATGTTGTTCGTGGACAGTTTCATCCTTGGAAGGGAACGACAGAAGAGGTGAAATACATACACTTCATGCAAAAATTTCTGGATTTTTGCGGGCCATTGTCCACGCAAAGGAAGGAAAAGGATCTGAAATAGCCAACAACCTGTCCACGCATATTTTAAATGACCTCCTAGGAAGACGATAATTCATTTGTAAAGTTTAATGATACATTTAAAAATATTTCAAAACGAAAGTTTATTTATCGATGAAAGGCATTGTAAACATATTGTCCAACCTGTCCCGAAATCTGAATCAGAAAACTGGCATCCGCATTTCTCGCATAGATTATCAGATGAGGTGTCCCCTTTGCCCTTATTTTGTTTAGGCGTCTTCGAAGAGCGTTGTTTTTGTTCTTTTTTGATGGATTTAACGTCTTTCGCTGCTTTCGCCTTCTTCAAAGTGTCAGCGTATTGAGCAGACGTTATGTCAGCTGCCTTTTCTGCTTGGCGTTTTCTCTTCGTGACTCTCGGGGTGACCATTTTCGATAACGGAAGTATCATCACTTGAACTTCTTTATCCTCACAGGAAATGCGATTTACGGTCGATTGACTAGGCGCACCTTCAAGATGCAATCGAAACGTCTCTTCTTCACGAAGAATCTCAGGATCGGGTTGATCAGTCACCGTGGCCGGGGCAAGTCATCATCGGAAAAAATATTGCGATCAAATGGCCAAATTCCTGTTTTTTCGAACCCATTCTCAGCAATTTCCGTAGCCTTGATGAATGCAGGTTTCATGAGATCGGCAACGTCATATTGGCTGACGACTTTACCTGGATTCTGTTGTAGGAAACGCTCTACTTCCTGTGCGTAGTACGTCTTGAAAGGTGCCATTAAGGATACATCAAGCGGATGAAGTTTGTTGCTAGTGTGAGGTGGTAAAACTAGAACCTTAACAAAGTTAGCTCTAGCTTTCTCGGTAAAAGCTAGGTTCTTCGTGTGCGACGAGTGGCCATCAATTATGAGCAAGGCAGGACTGTCTTCAGAAGGTTTTACATGCTCCAAAAAGTGATCGAATCACTCATTGAATATTTCGACCGTCATGTAACCCGATGCATTACAGGCAAATTTGCTTCCACATGATGCCCCGACAAAATGAATGGACAAAATGAAGAACGGCGGAAGGTGCTGTCTTGCGGACTTGCACATTACTGCCGTAGCTGTTTCTCCGCGTTCCGCAGATGTAATACCACCAACCTGTTTTTTGCCTTTCAATGCCGCTACCTTAGACTTCTTCGGAGGAACCTGTAAGAAAGTATGAATAAAAAATTAAACTGATTTTTAAACTAACTACAATGCCAAAACAAATACTAACGGTACAAACACTAGTCTCATCGGCGTTCAAAACACGATCTGGCGTCAAATTGGGATCTTTCAGCGCTTTTTCCAGCAAATCGTAAAACGCAGATACTGCTGGCTTATTGAAACCTCTGGCTCGGGCGGCAGAGCTAGCTTCAGGTTTACGGAACGACAATTTGGGATTTCGTTTCAGAAAATTGCTTAGCCAAGCTTTTCCAGCCATCTTGGTAGACTTGTTGAACGGGTGTGGCAATCCATTTTTTTCGGCCAGATCAAAAGCAAGCTTTCGAACATTAGTCATCGTTATTCCATAGAACCTCTTTTTCAAATCCAACAGATGTTGTACCAGCTCCTCTTCTTGTTGAGAATTGAATACGGAATCAAGAGGTCCTAGCCAGGTTGATACAGTTGGACTTGTGAGGTGGCGAATCAGTGTGGATCTTGGAATTGCGTAACTTCTTGCTGCTGTCTTCACCGGCGATCCACTTTTTACAGCCTTAATGGCTTGTTCCAACTGCTGAGCGGTCCATGACTGCCGGTTACTCTAGCGCTTGTAATTTGTAGGCATCTTTATAGTAAAATCAAAAAGTTTTGTTAAATACCCTAGGAAAATACTAGTGTCCGTCTTTCCTTACCTTAATGTGTCCGTCTTGCCCGAACTGGCAGCTTTTTTTTCGAATGACCGTAGCTCTTCCTATAAGCGTTGAAAAACCTCTAATTTATCACAGGATAGTTAATGATGGACTAAATAAACACTTACCCGTTGGAGGAACACGTAAAAAACAAAAAATCACGAACTTTTCGCTATTTTCTACGGAGTAAAAATTACATCGAATGGTGCACCCGCGAAAATAATTTTTGTTTTGTTTACAAGATTGACAGTTCGCTCGCTGGAAATCAACTGTGTGTCTCGAAAGTATTGATACACTTCATTAAAAGTATTTGCATAACTAAAATATTTAAAAAAAAAATTAGTTAATGAAATATCAAAAGTGTCCATCTTACCCGCAGTGTCCGTCTTTACCTACTTTCCCCTACTCCGAGACGAAAACTTGCTGCCTCTCCTGTTTGGAGCTCTCCTCTCCTGCGACTTTTGAGACGCGACAAAAATTCCTGTCAGCGTAAACTCCGCCAATATCGAACAGCTGAAACTAAACGCAACTTTCATCGTGCTTGCAACGCCTATAGAAAGCTCAATTCAGCCCTCTACAAGTCGTATGTCTTGCGGGTTCAGACCAATTTGCGTCGAAATCCCAAAAGTTTCTGGAACTTTGTGAACTCCAAACGTAAATCATCGACTATTCCAAAGTCCGTGTTTCTGGGCAATTCGGAGTCAACATCTGTGCTCGAATCATGCAACCTATTTTCTCATCACTTCAGTTCCGTTTTTTCTAATACGACTGCGAATACGGGTGAAATTGTAAAAGCTGTTATCAATGTTCCAGAGAATCTCATTGATCTGCGCTTATTTGAGATTAGCTCTACGGATGTCACTAAAGCCGTTAAGAAATTAAAGAAATCGGTCTCTCCGGGTCCCGACGGTGTACCTGCAATAATTTTTTGCCGCTGTGTTGATGTTTTAGCCGAGCCCTTGGCCTGTATCTTTACTGCATCGTTGGATCAAGGAATTTTTCCCGAGATATGGAAGCATTCCTTTATGTTTCCTGTTCTTCAAAAGGGCGACAAACGAGACGTAACAAACTATCGGTGTATAACAAGTCTTTCTGCTGCTTCAAAAATATTTGAGATAATTGTGAAAGAAGCTATCTTCTTTCATGTCAAAAGCTACATCTCTCCGTCGCAACACGGTTTTATGCCAGGGCGCTCTGTGTCATCGAATCTGTTGGAATTTACGTCAACTTATATTGCGCATTTGGAAAACAGAACTCAAGTGGATACCGTTTACACAGACCTAAAAGCAGCCTTTGATCGCATCGATCATGGTATCCTTCTACGGAAAATGTCTCGATTGGGAGTCTCTGATGATCTAGTGAATTGGCTCGAATCATACCTGCTCAATCGAACTCTCCACGTTAAGCTGGGATCTTGTACCTCTGCGCCATTCATCGCAACATCGGGCGTTCCTCAGGGCAGCAATTTAGGACCATTGCTGTTCATAATATTTTTCAACGACGTGACGCTCATCCTTCTAAGTGGTTGTGTGCTCATATATGCCGATGACCTAAAAATCTACATCGTCGTCAAGAACATCGAAGATTGCCTTCGGCTTCAAGAAATGATGAATCTGGTGTTAACTGGTGCCGCTTGAACAAACTTTCTGTCAGTACATCTAATTGCGTAGTAATGACTTTTCATCGAACATGGACACCGATCACATTCGATTACTCGATTGATGAAGTTGTACTTGAGAGAGTTGAACATGTAAGTGACTTGGGGATAACGTTGGACCCAAAGCTTTCGTTTGATTTGCATCGATCAATGGTAGTCACTAAGGCGAATCGGCAGCTAGGATTTATATTTAAGATTTCGAGGGATTTTTCCGACCCGTACTGCTTAAAGGCACTATACTGTTCACTTGTGCGACCAATTGTCGAGACTGCGTCTGTCGTTTGGATTCCGTACCAACTGTCCTGTAGCATCAGAATTGAACGTATCCAAAGAGCTTTCATTCGTCGAGCCCTAAGGCAACTTCCTTGGAGAGATCCTTTAAATTTTCCTCGGTATGCTGAAAGATGTCGTTTGCTAAGTATGGATACATTAGAACGCCGATGTCGCAAAGATTTTGGCCAATGAAATCGACTCCTGTTACCTACTCTCGCTTGAATCTGCGTGCACCAAGCAAATCTCTCCGGTCAACGTACCTGTTGCGGCATGACCCACACCGCACTTCATATGGACAACATGAGCCTGTTACGAGCATGATCCACACATTTTCTTCAGTTGAGGAGCTTTTCGAGTTTGGAGAACCTGCAGCTCGTTTCCAGCGACGTATTACTGGTTCTAGGCTCATATAATATTAAACCCTCTAGTTCATTAAGACTTATGTCAGATGAATGTATCTTTTAATAAATAAATAAATAAATAAATAAATAAATAACCATACGGAGTGATTTTTTGAATGCCCCGGTATTTACCTGAAAATTAAACAAAACAATCATTCTAATAATTAACTGAACTTATATAATTCATATCAGTCAGGCTATTCTAAATTTTGCTTCTCAAACGGATGTATCAATTTTTGATTTTGGACATGACCAGATACGAGTTGTTTTAAAAAATAAGATTACTTTTCAAATTTTTTCTCGATTTCCATTTTTTCCTGTACTGTTGTGTTTACTGATTGAACTAGTTTTAGCGCATTCAGTTTATTAATATGAATTCAAAGGTTAGACGTATTTTAGTGCTTGGCGATTTTGACGTAATTTAGAGTTTTCTTCCGAAGAAGAGACATCCAAAAAGCCCCTTCAAAGAAACTTGCAAATCTCACTTCTCTACCCCTTAATTTACTTTAACTCAACATCCAATCTTGCTTACCAAATCTGTTGTCTCCGCTCCCACTCAACCTACTTACGTTGTCTCCTCCCTCTGCTATCTCCACCTCCCTCAACCTTCATCCTCGTATTCCTTCCTCGTTGTCCCCACTTCACGTGTCAAGATCTATCCGGAAAATGGTTCCCGGAATAAATCGCCACAGAAAACGACTGCAACAGAAACCACCGCTTATAAAATGTGTAGTAGGCTATAAATATTGTGGCGCGGTATTGTATTTCAAAACAAGAATTAACCGGGCAAACGTATCGCCCCAGGCAAACGTAACGCCCCGGGCAGACGTATACCGTCCGACGCTCGCTAGAGCTCGGTCGGACATTGCTAAAGGATCGTATCCTATGTTTCAAACTAACCGGGCAATCAGTGGATCCCAGGTTTGCGTGCGAGACACCGCCGCTTCCGACGGCGGGTCGGCGGTGGACTCGGATTGCGTCATCTTGGCGGCATGGGCCGCCTCGATTCCTTATCCTCGCCAAATGGGGACTTCGTCCCCATTACATTGTC
Source organism: Toxorhynchites rutilus septentrionalis (assembly GCF_029784135.1). Lineage (NCBI taxonomy): Eukaryota > Metazoa > Arthropoda > Insecta > Diptera > Culicidae > Toxorhynchites > Toxorhynchites rutilus. The sequence goes on from NC_073745.1 coordinate 283,836,471, forward strand.
CTCAGAATAAATTTCGAAAAACGAGAACAAGAGAATAAATTTATAATAGAAATGTGAGGCACATGATGTTTTTCCCGCGCCAAATATTTCTAGCCTACTACACTTTTTCTAAGCGGTTGTTTCTGTTGCAGTTGTTTACTGTGGCGATTTATTCCGGTCACCCCGGAAAATACACCTGGAACCAGGGACGGAAAAAATCACTCACCGCTCAGAACGCCGCTGAGCATCCTTCAGCAAAAATCATTAACTACACGCCCTCTCATGAGCGAATAACAAAGGCGCTCTACTTCGATAGCGATCGCCCTGCTTACGAGCGGGTAGAAAAAGAGAATCGCAAAATTCAAGATCGATAGCAAGCAACGAATTTCTGATCGCTGCCGAACTTAGATCGCTAAAGGTGCGTCCACATTATGCCGAATGATGCCGATCGGCCTGTACCAGGCGGCATATTCGGTTCGTTATGTAGTGTGGACGCCCCACGAAGCCGAAGCGCCATCGGATGCACGAAGCCGTCACGAACACACGAAGCACAATGTCGTCAACCAGGGTTGCCAATAATATTTTTGAAAAAACTGGAAGATTGCTCTTAAAAAAACTGGAAGAAAACTGGATCCTGTAAAACCTTTTTATTTTAAGAAGACCGGTTATGATTTATCTAAATTGATTTTTTACCAATTTCAATGCTTGATAAATAGAATGCTTCGTGTAGGTTTTGTATGTAGTTCATAAAACTGTAACTGTAATTACTGTGAAATAATATTTGAGAGACGGTTTTATTTGGGTTCACATGCATTTTATGCAAAATATGCATTAGCTATTTAGGGGAGTTTGTTTGCATTGATTAAATCAATTATATTTAGAACTAAAATTCCTTTGAGTGACTATGAGAAACTAATATCCTTTTGTTGTAAACGGAAGCAAGGTCACTTGGGTTTTATATTCATATCAATTATAGTCAATTATAGTTCACTCTATGACCTTCTGAACTTCAGAATATTTTTTAGGATCTATAACATCTGATGCTAAATCTAGGCTGTTAAATAAAATTAACAATTGAGTGGTACCCTGTTTTTAAAGTAGTTTGATAAGTTTCCACCATTCGGGAAAGCTCTTCGTTTTGGAATTTTCGACAAAACACCGACGGATTGAACAAAATGGAAAGAACCGAATTATAACCTCGCCAGAGCTCGATCCAAGGTCGAATGATAAATGTTAGAAAATAAAATGACATAAGGAATAGGAAGAGGGAGGGACAGATAATATTTGTCATTGTAAATTTATTTTACATAAAATGGATAAAACTAGGGCACACATATGAAAAACTGGATAAAACTGGACGATATTCCAGAAAACTGGAAGATTTTAGGGTTCAACTGGATGACTGGATCGAGAAAAAAAAACTGGAAGAATCCAGTTTAAACTGGAACATTGGCAACGCTGTCGTCAACGCTAATTTGCTTCGTTTTGTTTTGGTTCGACTTTCTTGAACCGGACCCACTTGTTTCGGGTTGGGTTCGGTTTGATTCGAGTCGGTTTTCGGCTCGTCGGCAAGCCCGGGCAGTACGTCCACATTTAATAGTCGGCTTTACCGGGCGGCCAAGGCCGATTGGCGTAATGTGGACGCGTCTTAATGATCATGATCGGTCGTAAAAACGATCGTTTCTGTCGTTACCAAGCAAACCATTTGTCATGACAATTGTCATGCGTAAATGCGAAAACAGAATAGAAACATACGGTATGAGGCATGATGTCGACACCAAGCTCTCTATTTCTATTCTGTTTTCGCATTTTCGCATGACAATTGTCATGACAAATGGTTTGCTTGGTCGTTACTGCTCGAAAACCTCGAGCGAACTATAAATATGACGGTTACGGTTACGGCAGCCTTTCCTCCCTCGTCGTCACACATATGGGTGCATGTTTATTTCTTGGGGGGCCGAATCGATCAGTAAGTGCGTGACATTTTTCTCGTTCAAGTTGAATAGCAATTTGATGATATAATTTAAATATAAATATAGGGTGTAAAAAATGATCATAAAATAAAAGACGGGTGGGTAATGTCGGGGACATAACCGAAGTGACGTAGGACTATACAAAGGGGACAGCTTTTTTCAAATATATATTTTAAATATATTGTTTTATTTTCTTCTCCTACGTGAATACCTACCTATCTACCTGAAAAATGGATTAGTTTACTGTTTACTCTTTATGAACATGTTGGTGGTTCTGAAAAGAACCTTTGGCGTTGTGTTTTTGTTATCACTCGATATTCCCAGCTTGTTCGGTTAAACCTTCCTGTTTAGCTATTGCGTTTTGCCACTCGCCACAGCTTTCACAGTTGGAAAATTTCTTCCCATCCAGCTTGAACATGTTGTTCAGTAAATTACATTTAATGCGACGTGCCGGAGAAACACTTTGCCACTCACTGAAACTAATTGTTGCCTTGATGAGCGCCGAACCGAAGCTGCTCTGTTTTTGATGCGGGTTTTCTGATTGTCGTGAGCAGCTTTGCAAGCCAACTCGAGCACTCCGACGGCCGAAACTCTATAATCGCTGTTAGGTATACTGGTGCTCCGGCACCAATCCGTTCGGCCTAGTTACCCTTGCGGAGCAATTAGTGAATGCGACCAACAGGGAACTGGAGACCTGCACGGCTCGAGTGAGACTTTGCCTTTCCCTTAACTTGTCCTCCTTTGTTACGTCCACGATGCCGATGCCGAAATTTGAAAGAAAATAAGATATTTTTTTGGGGTCCGCGTGTTTTATACTCTAGCGGTACACACTCACAGGATAGAGAAAAATCGGCAGACTCAGCCAGAGGGGCGAGTCCAACGAGACGAACGAATGAGTGTTAAATGGGAGCGATGGCAAAAAATTACATTCATTACGATTTGTTCGCTCGTTTGATTCACATGCAGGATAAAAAGTGTCCTTTTCAGGATCACAAAATTATCTTCAATCTAAAGAGTTTATTGTTTTGTTATCACTCGATATCCCCATCTTGTTCGGCTAAACCTTTCTGTTTAGCGATTGCGTTTGCCACTCGCCACAGCTTTCAGATGGAAAATTTCATCCCATCCAGCTTTGTGACATGTTGTACAGTAAATTACATTCAATACGACGTGTCGAAGCGCCACTCAGTGTCGCATTGGAGGCGATTTTAACCTGTAATTGAACATTTGCGATGACAGTGGTACAGGGTTTAATGGCCCTGAAAAGCGCCTTGTTTTATGGAATGGTTCCAATTTAGAAAACTTAGTACTCGTGGTTTTGAAAAAAAACCATTTCGAATGCCCTCGATGCCGCCTTGTTCTGGATTTGCCACCAAAGCAGTTTGTATAAAGAACAAACTTTTTTCTTCTGTTACCAGCTGCCGTTTTGCGATTGCGTTTGCCACTCGCCACTCGCTGCAACTGCCTGTTGTCTTGATGTCCACCGAACCGAATGTGTTCTGTTCTGAATGCGGGTTTTCTTATCGTCGCGAGCATCTTTGCCAGCTAACTCGATCACTTCGGCGGCCGAAACTATATAATGCCGGCTAGGTGGACTGGTGCACTGGTACTAACGCGCTCGGCCAAGCTACCCTTGCGGGGAACTCCAGATCAACACGGTTCGAGCGGGATTTTGCCTTTCCCTTCACTTTTCCTTCTGTACCATGTCCAGACATGGCTGCTTGGGTTGGTTTGTTGATGTGTTGTGATGCGAACCTATGTGGTGTACGGTTTGAATGAGCATGATCGTTACGGAAGGAAGGAAGGTATTGTATTATAGAGACTTTAAATTTTTGCAGTTCATTCGTCTCTAGCCTTGAGAAAGGCCCTTTGAAAACTCTACTCTACTCTACTCCAGCGCTTCCACCTCCGCCCTCTTGCCTTGAGAAAGGCACTCGATCCCTCGCCGTCCAGCCCGTCCAGCAACGATGTTGTCCAGTCGGTGTCCACACAAAGGGCGATTACACATTATCCGGTTTCTGCCGGACCGGTTTGAAACCCAAATGGCAAATTTCGACCGTACCAACCTCTTTACGGCGCCGTGATGCAGCCGTCCACTGCGACTGCAATGTCCGGTGACCGGACAAGCATTATAAGCGATGACAGTAGTATTGTGCCGTCGTCTGGTGGAGACATCGGTTTGGGAAGGCAAATCATTCTCTATAAGATTATTACACCTCAAGACAGTTTTAAGTTGTTTAAATTTTCAATGAAAATTTTTACTTCATGTTATTTGATTGCTTAAAACCCGTGGTACTGATTCTTCCTTAACCATTGTTGTATGATTTCTTTGATATTTTCACTAAAACTCATCATTGTAATATACAATCATATTCAAACACAATTATTGTTCAGGAGGCTTCCCCACTTGCAAAAGAACGTATTACTCTATTTCATAAAGAACACCTTTTTTGTAAGAAGAAGTTAATTTTTATTCATAATTTTTATTTTAAGATATGTGTTCAATGCACCTGAAAATCCATTCTCACCATCATTTCCCAAAAGAGGAGCACGAAGCTTCATGCCATAAAAGCGAGTTGACAGTTTTTGTCATGTCTGTTAGTATTAGTACAATTCAGGCAATTTTCACCCCATGTATTAATATGTGTGTGCTATTGACGTTTGTTTGTTGATTTTGGAATCAATCAGAATTTGCAAGTGATATGGATACCGAAATTTTTATTTCGCTTCTTTATTCAGCTGCTGTGGAACAGGTTCAGTGATAAAAGTTTCTGCAAAGGCGCACGAGGACATCATGAAGCATATTGCCGTGGACTGTGGGTGAACGGTGGGTGGTGTTTTTCGACAAATTGACCGAGTTTTATAATTAACTTCTGTTTTTGTTTTGTTCATAGATAAGATCCCTTATTTGCAATTGCTACTAAATGAGTTCGAAGATGTCAAACAAATCTCCAACTGGTTCATCAAGGGATAAATTTTGAGCGACTTTGTCGAGCTGAATGTCAAGGTCAGTTTTTGTTAATTTGAACACATTAGAAAAAGCTCTTCCTCCTAATGTTCTTATTCGATATTCCACACAGTTCAACCTGACCCGGAACGCGATCGACGAAGAGGTGTTCACGACCAAACTGTTCGATCTGTACTCGGTGGTCAAGATGTTCCGCTGCCGAACGCCGAAGCTTCGGCTCTATCAGAGCGGAATCAACCAACTGTTGGCATATCTGATTCGGTCATTCTTCGCCCAGGATTCGTGTATTAACAGCTGTGCGTTGATGCAAAATGCCCTCGAGAAGCCGTGTCTGCCCAAGATGTACGTGCTCGAGGAATTGCGGCATATGCTGAGCGCGTTTCTGGACGAGAATCTGCGGAAGCAGCAGTGAGATAGTGTTTGAAGGAAAATTATGTTATTTTGATTGTGAAGATTATTATTGCAATGGTGGAATAAAAAGACTAGAATAGATAGATGGGCACACATTCTCTCGTAGGAAAATTCTAAGATAATCACAGGAAGAGAACACATACCACATATAATTAATTAGTGCCACTAGGTTATTACGAAATGTTATTATTATTGGTTTTTCAAATTCTTCACTTTTATATAACCGTGTTTTTGCGACTATTGAAAAAATATGAGGCTACAGAGCATGTGAAATGGATAATGCTATTTGTGTATGTTTGAGAATAAACAATTTAGCGTATGGATAAGTACACCGCAACTGGATTAAAGTTAGTTTTGGTAATACTGTTGACGACAACCATATTTTTGTCCAGTAAGTGTTTTAAGTTTATTCATCATGCAAGTTTACTTTGCCGTCGTTATGGGAAACGTTATAGATTCACATGAGCCCAAGACGAACGTGTGTGCTCTGCGAATTACGGAAAAGTTTCGCGATTGTATTCTGAAATAGGGCGGGAAAATTAACACTTTTGACCCCTCTGATCGCACCTATCGGTAAGAGCATCGTCCTGATGCAGGGTACACGTCATGTCCGCGATATCTGCTCTCACTTTGGCCGTGCTCTCAGTGCTCCAAGAAACGCAAATTTGAAAAGGTTCGTGGTTGCCGCACCAGCTGGGATTTTGCGTAGGCACATAGCTGCATGTAGTAGGAGGATTCGCGTTGACGGCATTGAGCTTTGTTTACCAGTTTAGGGGAGCATAAAAAATAATTGGTTTTCAGGCGGAATGGACACGTTTTTAATATTAAAATTATGAATGAAAATTAACTTTTGCGCATCAAATTATATATTCTATTCAAATGAAAAACACTTTTTTTGCAAGTGATGGAAAAATCTCATGCGAAAATTGTTTTTGAAGACAACTTTATATTATAATGAAAAGTTTTAGTGAAAATGTATAAACAAATGGTTAAATAAAAGTCAGGAATACGGGTTTCAAATAATTAAGTAACATGATGTAAAAATTTCATTCACATTTTAACATTCTAAAACTGGCTTCGTGTCTTCTAATCTGATAAAGATTACACTAATGAATTTGGGACCCAAATTATGCTCTAATTGAAAGTCGCCACCAGACGTCGACAGTATTCCACTGTCATCGTGGATTTGCAGCAATGTTTATCTGTCAATCCATTATAGAAATAAATGCACGTATGTGTATGTGAGAGATGCACGGTTTTGTGTAGCGCGAGGTCTCTTTCACATTGTTATCCGGTTATCCGTCCAAACCCAGCGGCGCTTTTTGAAACCGGTCCGGCGGAAACCGGATAATGTGTAATCGCCCAAAGAATGATCGTTACGGTAATCGGTAATGAATTAGAGAGACTTTTAACTCGGAGAGTTTATTCGTCTCTTATCGTTACGGCAGCGGAGCGGGGATTTTTAAGCTGACTGGCTGGCTCGAGAATTACGCATGTGTGAGACTGCGACCAATGTTTCGTTCATTTTTTTCTTTTTCTTTTCCAATCGTGCTTCATTCTATTTCGCTGCTGCTCTGGTTGCCCGTTTTGGTCAGTACGATTTGAGGAGCACAAAATGGACCAATCAAAAATGGGCACATAGTGCATTTTTAAAATGCTTGATATTTCACAATTATTCAATTATTTATCTCAAGAAAAATGAAATGTTATTCGTTATGATAGATGCGTAGATATATTTCCTATCAATTGATGCAAAAACCTTTGCGATCTATTGAGAAATGCTCGAGTTATAAGCGTTCCAAATCTTGCATTTTTTCCTACTTGTTCAGTGCCTAGATTTCCATTTCACCCCCTATATCTTCCGGTTAGACGTAGTCCTACGTCAAAAATAATAAAAATATAATTTCTATTCATTTATATTTCGGATGATTGACGAGTCTCCTAATGATATGAAAGTTGTATTGGTATGTATTTGCGGACGTCTTCGGTTAGCATCTATATCTATATATACTTTCGTGCTGGGTAACTAACGTGTTAAAATGTAATTTTTGAGTATATCAGGCTGCGCATAAATAATTGGCTTGATTTTCGACGTCAAGTCGTCTATTCATTTTGCATTGAGAAGCCTCCGTCGAATATTCGACCGGAGAATTTTGGAAGAGTGCTGCAAAGTAAACTATTTTCAATTTGTATTATTTTATTATTGTCTTTTCATAATTATTGGGTGGTTTGAACGGTTGCGGTTATTCGCCAGAGGACAATATTGTTTATCAAATAGTCGAGTAATTACTAATAACATGCACCTAGTTTTTGTGCTAGTGTAATATGTGTATTATTGTTAAATATATGCTTTTACTAACAATGAGAGTTGGATTGAAATTGTGCTTGATGTGCTTTCTATACCGCTCATATGAGGAAACTGCATTAACTCGTTCGTCGCCCGATTCTCGCAACAACATTATTTTATGACGTTTCGTATAGTTTCGAATGTGGAGGAACGGAAAAAAATCATCGGGACATGTAACGATGATATTAATAAGATTGCTGGTGTGAATATTGCCCCGTCGAGTCCAATGGGCATCTTATTGACGAAGAAAATTCACAAAAACTCAAAATATTCCACTGAATAGCAACCTCGTAGCCCTTAATTTTGTTGGCGCAGCGCATTTGTACTTTGAATATGTTGGAAAATGTTCCTTTTTTTCGGGAAATAGATAATCGGAGAGAAAAAAATATTTTGCATTGACATTTCCCCAGCGACAAAACAATAAAAATAACAGCAATAGTTTTCGTTCGAAAAGCCACACCAATAGATGGATGAAGGTTTTTTTTCTTAGATATTTTAATTTTCCTGTGCTTTTTCATCCCGGAATGTAAAGTTTATGCAGCGTGTATGTATATATAGACGATAAATTACAGGATTGGAATAGATTTGTGTCTCCCAGTGCTTCGATATACTAACGGAGCAGCACTAGTGCACAATTATTGTGCCGATGGTCCTGGTAAGGGCCAAGGCCCATTTTGACTGCTTTTCAATTTCAATTAGAAAAATAATGATGACACATTATGATACAATTTCTTAAAAAGTTGTGACTTTTTGTATAAACTATTCATAAAAAATTTATGAAACGGACTTCCTGGAAAACGTTGATTCCCGCAAAAGAATGCACTATACAATTTATCAGAATTTTTCTGTGTCGTAAGGTCGTCAAAGTTTGATCTTTCGAAAACCGTAAAAAACACTCAATGAGGGAGTACATGAAATCGGAGTTTAGGAAAAGGAAATCGTTTGATGCCTAATGTCTTCAAATTGCATGAACCGTCAGATCTTCTGTCATCTCGAAATTATTGTTTTGTCATCTAACTTCCAGAGACGATTTTTGATAATATTCCTTGGGTGATTTTGCGGTTTTCAAAAAACTCAAACTTTGACGTCCTGGCACGCTAGTAAATTAAGTTAGATTGAGCTAAAATTTTGCATAGGGTATTTTTTCGCTGAAATCAATAATTTGCAGGAAGTGCCATTCGAAAATTCTAAAGTCACATTTTTCCCATACACTCATTGGCACTCAAATATGCCTAATATGCCACAAAGCAAAAATTAAAAGCTAACATTTTGTGAATGAATGATTTTCACTAAAATATTTCTACCTCATTCTCGCAATTGTTTTTCCAATGGAAATCCGTTTTCCTCATCCCAAGTGATAACTTCATCGATTCCACATAAGGCTGTTTCATTTGAAACACATTTTTGGTCCTAGAATTGATGAAGTATTCGCTTCATCGGCAGTCGAAATTGAATTTTCATCATCGTAGAAAGTTGTGTTTGAATGCAAAACAATGTTAACTATGCCATCGTCGTTCAGAGCTTCAAACTCCACGTCCTCGTTGTGCACGGTGTTGCCTTGGTCCATCTATTTCTGCTGAATCGAAAATATGCGTTCTTTTACAACCGACAACGGGATATATGCATGTTCCATGACTTCACAATGAAATCAGCCGATACCTTGTCTCAAGCCTCGACTACCCAAAACAACCCAAACCGTTAATGTTGATTCCCATATCCATGTCATCCGACTCTCCTTGGCGTTCAAGAAGCTCACGCATGAGCTTTTGCATGTAGTTGGACTCGACCAATTGAATAATATGTTGGTCCATTACTCCTTCTCCCAGGGGCTCCAGACAATTTCTGGTTACGCATTATGCAAATAAATCAGTCCAATGATTTATATAATATTTGTATAATGTTTGTTACCGAAAAAATTATTTTTTTATGATTCGATTAAACGAAGTAAAAAAATAAATACTCCAGATAATACTATTAGAGTTATGAAAGTTACCTTTTAGTTAGTTTTACTTATACCGCTAAACGGCTAGAACAGGAAACAATTGGCTACAGGTAACAATCTAATTGACAAAATCGTTATTTTCTATTATTTCCCGGATAAAAAAGCCGTTCAGATTCAAAAGCATTACGGTATTGCACATCTTTGGGTTGCGTTAATTTGAAATTCTCTGAAACTTCTTAAATTGCAATAACGTTTCAAAAGTATCATTCCCTTCTTAACGCAGTATAATTACGTCATTTCATTGGTACTTAGTTGAGATTTCTATGCCGAATAACACTGACCTTCTTCTTCTTTTCTTCTTCTTCTTCTTCTTATATGGCACTAACGTTCCTAGAGGAACTCCGCCGTCTCAACGTAGCATTACTTGCGTCATTTTCATTAGTACTTAGTTGAGATTAGTACTTAGTTGAGATTTCTATGCCAAATAACACGCCTTGAATGCATTCTGAGTGGCAAGCTCTAGAATACGCGTGACCACAGTGCAAGTCAGAGGAAATTTCTTTGAAGAAAAATTTCCACGACCAGAACGGGAATCGAACCCGAACCCCCGGCATGTTAGGTTTGACGCTAACCACTCGGCCACGGGAGCACAACACTGACCTTACACTTAAGAAATAAATTCCTATCACGAACAATCCCCCGGCCAGAACGGAAATCGAACATGAACCCCCGGCATGATAATGTGTGCCGGAAACTTATTGACTATACTCTTAATAACTTGACAATAGTTTTCCCACAGCCCTATAGCAACTCAGTAATGCATTTAAATTTCCCGTCCATCGCGGACGGCATTCATTTGCGTTCGCCTTGCTTGCATCTACCATCCGGCACTGTCTGCTCAATGCGAACTAATCGTTTGCCTCTCTGTGAACTACCCGAACTTAACTCGGTCAAATTCGCGATCGCAAATAATCATACCCCCTCGTTTTGCCGAGCGAGTCAAACTTTCATACTCTCGGAGGGGGATGCGAACGAGTGTCTGACGGAATAGATCAGGCTATGCATCAGAGCGAGTAAGGAAGGGAAAATATGGGAGCAACCAGAGATTCACCCTAGAATATCGTTTTTACATTCCCGTAGTTGAGGGGGTGTGATTTCCAAAACTGGTCTGACGTGCGAATACTTTACGAGCAAATGCGTTGACATTTTTAAAAAACTGTCCTCGATTACAGTCAAGATCATGAGCTGCCGCCAGCTCTAAACAGACTCCCATCAAGGGGGAAAAACAATATTTACGCCGTCAGACTCGTTTCGAGTCATATTTTCTGGCTTCGCCCTCTCTGACTACGTGATGGTAAAAACAATTGAGACTACCTGGGAACATTTTTGTCCCTAATCTCATGACATGTTCTAAGTGCAAGATACGGTGGCTTATTGCGTGAACAAAGAGCGCTGTTTCCCTTGCGGAGAGCAATATGTGGGAAAATCTTGCCCTTTATTAGTTTGCCTATCAAACCGAGTGCAGCGGAAAAGCAAAAAGAGGTCCCTGCTGACTCCCGTGGAAATAGATCTCTTTTGAACAACCAATCACTCGGGGGAGCATTACAAATCCCAACTGTCCCTATTTCACCGCCAGTTCTCAAGCTGTCCGGCATCGTGGATTGAATCTTTACGTTTTTTTATGTTTCCCATTCTATCAATGTTGGAGAAAACAGTATAGTTCACCGTTGCCGATTGAAGCCAATGACACGCATTTCCGCGTTTACAAATCACAAATCATTGGTTCGACTCTCGCGGAAAATGAAGACAGCTCAAATCGGACTATTCCTTCCTCGATTTTTGCGCTTACCAATACATTTGGCAATTCATTTTTATTTATATACTAGCTAACCCGGCAAACTTCGTCCCGCCCATTTACTTGATTAATTCTCGAGTAATGCAGAAATTTGTATTTTATTTGTATGGCAGCCACCCCTAAGAGAGGGGGGAGGGGTATCTAACCACCATAGAAACATTCATTGCACCCTAAAGTTTTCATATGCCTAATTTGGTTTAATTTGCTTGATTAATTCTCGGGTAATGCAAAAATTTGTGTTTCATTTGTACGGCAGCCCCCTCTAAGAGAGGGGGAAGGAGTATCTTAACACCATAGAAACATTTATTGCATCCTAAAACCTCCACATGCCAAATTTGGTTTCATTTGCTTGATTAATTCTCGAGTAATGCAGAAATTTGTGTTTCATTTGTATGGCAGCCCCCCCTTTGAGTGGGGGAAGGACTGTCTAACCATCATAGAAACATTTATTGCACCCTAAAACTTTCACATGCCAACTTTGGTTTCGTTTGCTTGGTTAATTTCCGAGTAATGCACAAATTTGTGTTCCATTTGTATGGCAGCCCCCCCTTAGAGAGGGGGGAGGGGTCTCAAAATATCACGAAAACCTTCCCCGGCCCCAAAAACCCCTACATACCAATTTTCATGTCGATCGGTTCAGTAGTTTCCGAGTCTATAAGAATCAGACAGACAGACAGACATCACTCCATTTTTATAGATAGATAGATAGATAGATAAGAAGGTATAGAAGTGCATTTTTCACCTAAAAATCCATTTTCACTATCGTACAAAAATCAATTTCGCAAACATCAAATGGACTAAAACATTTATCACGATGTAATTTCAGAATATGCGGAAATTGAAATTTCTGATTTTTTCTATTTTCTTTCAGAGTTTTCCGAAAATTTTCAATTGCAATGTTTGCAAATTGCAAATTTGGCTCAATTTGCTTTATAAATTCATGAGAAATTCATGTTTCATTTGTATGGCAGCTACCTCGACCCCCTAAACCCAAACTAGCGTAGGCTGAAAACATTTCATTTTTGACAGAAATAATACCATTTCGTGTGCTGGAGGGTCAAATGCGCAAATAATGAGCTGTTTTGAAAGTTAAAAAAAGGTTTGTATGTATGTGAGCAGACATCTCTTTCTGTTTTTTTTCTCATTTCATTTGTGATTGTGCAAAAAAAAAGTCCATATGACGTCAATGGGGATTGAACCAAGGTCGGCTGGAATGCAAAGCTATTTCATACGACCACGCTATCCATATAGCTGCCAGTGCTGTTATATAAAAGCGTGATAATATTACACCTCATCATAAAATGAAGTTGGGAAGTCTTTTCTAAGAGGATTAAAAAGAACATGAACGAGAATATACTTTTCTCTGTCTGGGCAGTGTATTTGGCATTATTTGGCAGTGTATTATGGCATATTTGGCAGTGTATTGGTAACTATAGGAAAAGTTTTCATATGCTTTCAATTAAATGTGTCTCCTGTTTCGCTCGCTCATATTGGCTCTAGCATATATATATTACACAAATGATATACACGTATTGGGGAGTAGAACATTCTCTGTTATTTTTCGGCTCATTCAATAAATCGAGATGCCATAACATGCGCTAGAAATTAACTTTGGGGAAGGAAGAGAGAAATGTCGAAAATTATTGTCGTTCCAAAAAAAAAAAAACAAAAATTTTACCCCAAAAAAATGAAGCATCTTTGCATTCGTTTACAGCAGGGATTATCAAACTATTTTGGGTGAGAGACCTCTTTTCCAAAATGAAGTGATAACACAGACCTCTATGGCCAAATGTCTTTAAACAATCTATCTCTAGTATTTTTTTTCTTATTCATACAAAACACTTACAAATTTTCAAAAATTGCAGTTGGTTAAGTGATTAAACTTGACATAATTTTCTCATCAAGATTCAACAAAATAAATAGAAAATTCAGTAAATATGAAGTGTGGTTTGTAATTATGATAACAAATTACTGAAGTATGTAATAATTTTTTGGAAAAAACATTAAAATCGCATGTTTAAGGTAAAAAACATAAAATCAGCGTGAGAGATGAACCTGGTGACTATCTACCAATCATATGTGATCTTTTGAATTAAATTAGTAGATGAGTATATTATCATTCAAGATCCAACGAATTCCACAACGCAAATGAACTTGCAACCTAAGTGAAAGCTTGTTATACAGTAAAATGTCAGGAGCATGTTTGGACTTGGTATGATTTGATCATGACTTCTTTCGTGTTAAATCGCGGATATGTGTCAAAACGTGCCTAGAGAACCTATACGCTCAAACACATTATTGCACGAAGTTATGGACGCTTATCGACTTATTGAGTTTTTGAAAAGTACAACAATAATAGTTTCTACAAAAATATTAGTCATTCTTATCACAAGTTGGTTCACGAAACACAACTTATACAGTATCTTTAGAGTTTTACATATCGACCCCTTTGAGAATCCCTGCTTTACAGTGAAGTACAGGTTTTGGATCTCCCAAAATTCATTATATCGATATAAAGATAAAATTTCGATCGCACATATTTGGAAGAATTTGTAGAACAGGAACAATTTACATATGCTTCCTTTCTATCAATAAATTATCGATAAATGTTGTGCGAAGTTTTACTTACCGACAAATATTCATTGATCAACATTTCGATAGCAGCACCTACATAAACATTATCCAAACTGACATAATATTCCTGCTCGAACTGAATAACTGAACTGAATAACCGAACTGAATAAAATCAATAAAAGGTAGGCAAATAAGTGAGAAAACACCATACCGAACTTATGGGTGCTTATTCTAGGTATATAGATATAGATAGAGTAAGACGATAATCGTCATAAAGGTAATTGATGTGAGTGGAGCGGAGTAGTACTCTCACGAGAGGAAGAAAAGAATATTATGTTTAGGAGAAAAAACATGAAAATGCCGGAAAAACAAGAAAAAGCTGAAAATTCAAAAAAGCTGGAAATTGTTTGCCTTTGGCTGTTTCACTGGCATGCTTAAAAAAACTGGCAATACACAGGAATAGCTGGAAGGTTGGCAACTCTGGATATGCACCATCCAAAGACTGTTTACCATCCTTCTGTCATCATCACTCGGTAAACACGGGTAGAGTGAACAAATAATACCCAACAACCAGACAAAATGGCCCTTTTCAGAGCCACAAATCATTATCAAAGAGTTTAATGATGTAATTCTTCAAACATATCCAAAATCAACAGAGGAATCCTACGTCAACTATGCGGTCGTGTCTCGGACACAACCCTCCTGTGATTTTTTTGAGATTCTCATTTATCTCAGCTGTTGGACATGTGACTGTGTATGTGTAATCTTTGGATTGGAATAACAGAAGGTACATTTTTGTTACTATTTAGGTTTTTTTTGTTAGCTCAATGCTGAAATCAGAAAATAGTGAAAATCATGAAAATATTGTTAACATTTTTTGTCCTTTATTTTTTATACTATTGTGAATTCATAATTCATTTTATTTCATTCAAAAATAGCCCACTGCAACATGAAAAACGAATTGATAAAAACATGAAAAAAAAGCCTTGGGATTTATTTTGCAATATTTTCCAATGTTTTACAAACGTAAGTCTATTCATTTATATTTCATTCATTCAGTTCTAAATCGACAATTCTAGATTTCTGAAGAGAATACACTTCCGTCACCCTCGTGATAGTTGATTCCAAATTCCGAAAGCGTATTGTTTCAATATTTCGATTCGTTCCCCTCTCATTGGCGCGTCGAATTCCTTCTGTTCCCAAAAGTACCATCAGCCTCAAGTTATCTCTGGGATGGACGTGTTGTTGTAAACAAACACTTCCAATCCGCGTCTTCCCCAAACAGCTGAAACATGTTGCCACCGTTTCGACATTTTCGCCTGAGCTGCTTGTTGGCTCACTGACGCGAAAGTGGTTTTAATTACCACTAATAAAGTTTCATAATTCATAAACAACAGTTCCGGGAAGCTCTAATTCCACTCTCCGGAACACAATTTCCATACTTACGGGATTGCTGCTATCCAGTTTCCGCCCACAGATCCCCTTTCCTCGCATCCTTAGACTAGCCAATTTCGGTTGCCACAAAAGTGCTATTTCTAAAACTGTTACGAACCAAAACTGTTCCAATGTAATAAGGTTGGCTCTAGCTATTAGGGGAGTCCCGATGGGTGGCAGTGGGAGAAGCTGGATGTTTGATTCTTTTTTCATGCATTTTAATAGCGTTCCTGTTTATAATTACAAAACAGTTTTCTGACCCGGTGAGCCGGAGCTAAGAGAAACACGTTTGCATCCACACCCAGAACCGAGCGAATGCTCATTCACCAGCCAGACCAAACCAGACCAGATGTGATAACACCCGGGGGGCTTTTGCGGATGATGTTCGTTTGCCGGCGAGGGCACCATTCCGAGTTGTCATTTGCATTCGTAGTTTGCGCTCTGCAGGGATGTCACACAGAGGCTGCAAGTATCACAGTACGATCAGTGTCAGATTTTTACGTCATACGAAAGCTGTTTCACCCTCTGCTCTCTAATGTCCGACCATGTTGTTAATTGTAAGGGATTCATCTGCTGGCACTTCTCAGCATGTTTTTTTTTCGGTACACCCTGTACACTCGAATGTGTGTGTGATAACGGAGGAATTCGGTTCTCTGCACAGTGAGATGCTTAATGAAATTTACATAACTGATATTGAAGCTACACGGTCTACAGGTCTTGAGATGGTTTTGTATGCATAACAGACGGTTTGCCGGGAATGATTGCAGAAGGCATTCGTGTTCTACTGCAAACCACCGATTCCATTACGAGCTTGAATTATGTGCACTGTGTCGACGATGGAAAACTGTTGTGCTGCGAAGTGACCTTATTCTATAATGACATTCATTCCAAGTTAAACGAGAAATGTTTTATGATATTGAATTTTGACGAGAGTTATACGCTAACATAATCCTACGGGGAGTAGGGGAAATGGGGGGAATTTGGACCCCCTTGGCAAATCGGCTAATATGTCCAAACCAATACGGTCTAAATAAAAAATGTCACATTGTATACTGAGCTACACTTGTTTTCTCTCAATCAATAATGTTTAATCTTTATATCAAGCTTCAAATAACTGAATATATCGTAAAATAAAAAAAGATGATTTTTGTACATCAAAATTTGATGTCCTGTTATCCATCATTTTATCCATTATCCATTATTTTCTCGTGGGCTGGCTTTAGTGATCAATATCTCACGTAATACCGATTATACAATTTCAAGTTTTGGCTCGTTGTAAAGGTGACATTTGACATTAAAAAAAACTTTTGCTATTTTTTGTTTGTTTCGAGCTCCGTAAAAATATAACAAAGAATATTGTCACTATCCATTATATCATTAAAGGGTGTGTCACATCAAATTGTATCACGGAAAAAACGCTGTAGAAATTTAAGTTTTAGGAATTATATCTTCAGCTTTCGCTTATAATCAGATAAGAGTGTATAGATCACGTTGGCTATGCTTCACTGTCAATTTTTCGTAAATTTGGAAAAATGTCGTCGAACGAAAAAGAGCGTCGTGAATTAATCCTGCGCACTCATTTCGAGAATCCGGAGTTGTCACATCGGGACATCGGTAAGATGCTGGGAATCGTCCAATCCACGGTCAACAGAGTACTAAAACGATACTTCTAGAACCTAACCATCGACCGGAAGGTGAAGAACGGCAAAAATGGATGCTCCGTCAGTGAAAAAGATCACAAGCGCGTAGTTAAGCATTTTAGACGTGATCCGAGAAGTTCGGTCCGGGATGTCGCCAATAAGCTGAATTTGTCAAGTTCATTCGTCCAGCGGACCAAGCAGCGGGAGGGCCTGCGTACATACAAGGTTCAGAAGGTTCCTAACCGCGACGAAAGGCAAAACATGGTGGGGAAGACGCGAGCCCGGAAGCTGTACACCGAAATGCTGACGAAGCCGCATTGCCTGGTAATGGACGACGAAACCTACGTCAAAGCGGACTTTCGTCAGCTGCCGGGCCTGTTGTTCTTCTCCGCAGAGGACAAATTCAGCGTTCCGGAGGAGATTCGCAAGCATAAACTATCCAAGTTTGCCAAAAAGTACATGGTGTGGCAAGCGATCTGCTCTTGCGGAAAGCGGAGCGCCCCCTTCGTGATGACCGGCACGGTAAACGGGCAGGTTTACCTTAAGGAGTGCCTACAGAAGCGCTTACTACCACTATTGAAGCAGCACGAAGGCCCGACCATCTTCTGGCCGGATCTCGCTTCGTGCCACTATTCAAAGGACGTGTTGGAGTGGTACGAAGCCAACGGGGTCATCTTCGTGCCAAAGGAAATGAACCCGCCCAACGCGCCGGAGTTTCGCCCAATAGAGAAATATTGGGCGATTATGAGGCAGGCCCTCCGGAAGAACCCAAAAGTTGTCAATTCGGAGGCGGACTTCAAGAGAAAATGGATTTCTGTTCAAAAAAACTACAACCTGACGTTTTACAGAACCTTATGGACGGGGTAAAGAGGAAGGTGCGAGCATACGGGCTTGGGCTCGAAGTATGAATAAAAAGAAAATGCCAAAAGTTGTTTAATAGTTTTTATTTTACTGTCTAAAATTTTCAAAAGGATCGGTCTACTGGGCGAATTTCTACAGCGTTTTTTCCGTGATGCAATTTGATGTGACACACCCTTTATTTGTTCATCTATCTTTTAACAATAAAACAGAAATTGAATGGAGAAAAGATATTCATAACTAGAATAGTTGCAAGCTAATGAAGTGACGGGGTTCAAAAAAAAAATTGTGCCATGGCTTACACGATTCCAGCTGTTCTGGTTATCTGAAACAAAAAAATCGAACAGATTCTGATTCAGTAAAGATGCCGCTATCGCATGAACCTCGGATAAGTCAAAACATCTTTTTCGACAAAATGGCGGCCGTGTGAAACACAAAATGCAGTTTAAAACGTTTTTTCTTACGTTTCCCGATTTTTCAAAAATAGTGAAATTCTTATAGGTTCATGCGATACAGAGATGCCTGTAGATTGTATCTATATAAATTCGACATGAATCGGTTCAGTAGAACTTGGGATATCGTGTACGACAGTTTGAAAAAACTAATTTCGAGAAAAACGCGTTTGAAGTTCATTGTCATGGCCGTACCAGGTTAGATACTGCATCACTAAAATGGCTCTAACTCTGTAAATATTAGGATTTTCGATAAGTCTTTCCTATGGTATATTCTTGAATGGCTAAACCATAGAAATACGAAGGAAAAAAAATTATTCTTTTCAAATTTCTAGACTAGAATACTGCCTTAAGTTTCAAAGTCGATTACGAAGCGATTTGTATTTGTTTTATGTTATCGCGAATGATTATATGACATTTAATTTAATTAATGCTTAGTAATAATAGAATTATACACACCACATATGTGAATGAAATGAAGGAAACTTAAGGTGAAGGTAGAAGATAGCCACAAATGGCTGCCACAATGGCGCTCATTTCTTTCATCTCCCTCCCTCACCCCTCGCCAGAAAATCAATAATTTTGCGAAACAGTGTGAAGAAAATGATCGTTTTCGCACACTTCCCATCAAGTAATATCAATCAAACTTTATTCGATTTCTCTCAAGATGTTAAATTTTGATCTGTCGTCGCACTGTATAGTGAAAAACGTCGGAAAACTCGAGCTAGTGCTCTGAAATTTAAATTTTCATTTTCAATCTTCGGCAATGGTTCTGTTTGTATTGGTGAAAGCATCGTTATTTTTTCGACACTGATGCCAGACAACATCATCGAAACAGCTATAAAAACCACTCAATAAAATGGATATTCCTAAGTCATAGCGTTTTATGTCAGGAAAATCAGTGGAATAAAATTGTGTTGATATCAATACAATTATTATTTTTACGTTTAATGGGTCTATAATGTAAGTTTTAGCAACGGAAAACGTTTAACATTGTTTAAGCAAATTGTATTGTATTGCTCGGAACACTGCCACGGCTCACTAAAGGATGTGTCACATCAAATTGCATCACGGAAAAAACGCTGTAGAAATTCGCCCAGTAGACCGATCCTTTTGAAAATTTTAGACAGTAAAATAAAAACTATTAAACAACTTTTGGCATTTTCTTTTTATTCATACTTCGAGCCCAAGCCCGTATGCTCGCACCTTCCTCTTTACCCCGTCCATGAGGTTCTGTACAACGTCAGGTTGTAGTTTTTTTTGAACAGAAATCCATTTTCTCTTGAAGTCCGCCTCCGATTTGACAACTTTTGGGTTCTTCCGGAGGGCCTGCCTCATAATCGCCCAATATTTCTCTATTGGGCGAAACTCCGGCGCGTTGGGCGGGTTCATTTCCTTTGGCACGAAGGTGACCCCGTTGGCTTTGTACCACTCCAACACGTCCTTTGAATAGTGGCACGAAGCGAGATCCGGCCAGAAGATGGTCGGGCCCTCGTGCTGCTTCAATAGTGGTAGTAAGCGCTTCTGTAGGCACTCCTTAAGGTAAACCTGCCCGTTTACCGTGCCGGTCATCACGAAGGGGGCGCTCCGCTTTCCGCAAGAGCAGATCGCTTGCCGCACCATGTACTTTTTGGCAAACTTGGATAGTTTCTGCTTGCGAATCTCCTCCGCAACGCTGAATTTGTCCTCTGCGGAGAAGAACAACAGGCCCGGCAGCTGACGAAAGTCCGCTTTGACGTAGGTTTCTTCGTCCATTACCAGGCAATGCGGCTTCGTCAGCATTTCGGTGTACAGATTCCGGGCTCGCGTCTTCCCCACCATGTCTTGCCTTTCGTCGCGGTTAGGAGCCTTCTGAACCTTGTATGTACGCAGGCCCTCCCGCTGCTTGGTCCGCTGGACGAATGAACTTGACAAATTCAGCTTATTGGCGACATCCCGGACCGAACTTCTCGGATCACGTCTAAACTGCTTAACTACGCGCTTGTGATCTTTTTCACTGACGGAGCATTCATTTTTGCCGTTCTTCACCTTCCGGTAGATGGTTAGGTTCTCGAAGTATCGTTTTAGTACTCTGCTGACCGTGGATTGGACGATTCCCAGCATCTTACCGATGTCCCGATGTGACAACTCCGGATTCTCGAAATTAGTGCACAGGATTAATTTTTTTTTTTTTTTTATAAATTCGTTTATTTTTACAGGCTCAGTTACATAAGTTTAAAGGAGCCGAAATCTTAAATATATTTTTAAAACTATATATATGAACAATTTTCTTAAATCTATGGTTAGTAATGTGGGAAACCGATTACTCGTGGTGGACTCGAGATTAAAAGGGTGACATTTTCTCAGGAAAAGGATGGGGTATAAGGAAATTATTACAATGTTGATAATCACACACACTCAATTCTTAAATCTATTCGTACATCAGTTGTGAATTTACATTTCATTCTTTTGTTTATAGCAAGCGGACCAATTACTCACAAAGGAAGAAATGGAGGGTATAAGGATATAAGGATAATCACACACGAACATCGATAGATTTAAGGAAAACATATATTTGGGACATGTAATCAAGGTCTAACCGAGCCAACACATCTCTCACCGGCACATTGGGCTGCCTTCCTCTAGCCCGAAGGGAGTTCTCTAAATTCGATCTGGCAACAAGATACACCTCACACGACCAAACAACGTGTTCGATGTCGTGGTAACCTCGGCCACAAACGCAGATATTGCTGCCGGCCAGATTGAAACGAAAGAGTAGCGCGTCTAACGAACAGTGATTGGACATGAGTCGGGAGAAGGTGCGAATAAAGTCCCGACTCAAGTCCAGACTTTTGAACCATGGTTTGAGGGTAACCTTAGGGATAATCGAGTGAAGCCACCGGCCCAATTCATCTTCGTTCCATTTGCGTTGCCAGTTAGCGATGGTATTTTTACGGACTAAAGAGTAAAATTCATTGAAGGCGATTTGACGCTGATAAATATCGCCTTCAATCGCACCTACCTTTGCTAATGAGTCAGCCCTCTCATTACCCGGAATTGAGCAATGAGAAGGGACCCACACAAAGGTAATGACATAACAGCGTCTGGATAAAGCACTCAAAATTTTTCGTATTCTCTCAAGGAAGTACGGCGAGTGCTTTTCCGGCCTCACTGAACGGATAGCTTCGACAGAGCTAAGACTATCCGTTACAATGTAATAGTGTTCAACAGGTCGTGAGGCGACGCTGTCCAGCGCCCAATGAATTGCTGCCAATTCAGCAATATACACTGAGCAAGGATTCTGAAGACTGTGTGAGGTGCTAAAAAATTCGTTGAACACTCCAAATCCTGTGGACTCATTTATAGTGGACCCATCAGTAAAGTACATATTATCACAATTGATACCCCTATATTTTTCATCGAAGATCGTTGGAGCGATCCTCGATCGTTGGTAATCTGAATATCCATGGATATCTTGCTTCATGGACAGATCAAAATGCACAGAGGAATTGATGTAGTCAGGGAAACAAACACGGTTGGGAATATACGAAGAAGAATCAACCTGCATGGAGATGAATTCATGATATGAACTCATGAATCCGGAGTGAAAATTTAGCTCGATCAGCCGCTCAAAATTTCCGATCACCAATAGGTTCATGACCTTACACCGGATGAAGAACCGAAGAGATAATAAATTGAAGCGATCTTTTAGTGGGAGTAGGCCTGCCAAAACCTCGAGACTCATGGTATGCGTTGAGGGCATACATCCCAACGCAATACGGAGACAAAGATACTGAATTCGCTCGAGTTTAATTAAGTGTGTTTTGGCAGCTGATTGAAAACAGAAACTGCCATACTCCATCACTGAGAGAATAGTTGTTCTATACAACATTATAAGATCTTCGGGATGGGCTCCCCACCAGGTGCCGGTAATTGTACGGAGAAAATTTATTCTTTGTTGGCATTTTTTACTCAGATACCTAATATGGGACCCCCAAGTCACAGGATTAATTCACGACGCTCTTTTTCGTTCGACGACATTTTTCCAAATTTACGAAAAATTGACAGTGAAGCATGGCCAACGTGATCTATGCACTCTTATCTGATTATAAGCGAAAGCTGAAGATATAATTCCTAAAAATTAAATTTCTACCGAGTTTTTTCCGTGATGCAATTTGATGTGACACACCCTTTATGTTTTCAAAAACAGTAAACCGAAATGTATTACATTCAATCAAAATGACTCGGCCAACGAAGAGAAGGATTAAGGCTCTCCAACGTGAATATGTGAAAACAATACGATCAACGAAGGAAAATATTAAGGAATTATCAACATCGAGTTACTATGCGGAAGAACTTGTTAATACCGAAAGAGCCCCAATTCGCATGTTTTATAAATTTGCTCATGTTACGCTCGCTTATAATCAGAATTTTACTTCATATGCAAATGCACCTTCTATATATATTTATATTTGCAATTGTTCATCGGAACATAACGTTCAAACATTTTACTTTAGTATTGAATTATTATTTTTTTCAAATGTATTCAAAAACTCGTGTCAATGAAGCGCCACACAGTCTGATAAGTGAATTGATCTGTTTACGTGTGCTTTTCGCTTCTCTCACAAACACTATTACCCAATTTTTACACGTGGTTTTACCTATACTACTACAATGACTTCCTTCCACTTTCACCTTAATGAAAACGAACCATGAATTAACCGGAAGTATTCTATCATGTTGTACCGTTTGCGACAATTAATACTATATTTTTTTTAAATTTTTTTTTAATAGGAGTACCGGTAAGATTTTCGTTTTTTTTAATGCTTCATTCTGCAAAAATGGTTACAAATTTAATATTCATATTTTATATTCAAAGTATTGCTCATCGCTAGTCACAACATTTTCCCATCTTTCTGGCAATTCACGGATCCCTTTCAGGAAATAATCGGGCCCTTTCTCGGCTAACCACGAATCGATCCAATTTTTGACAATTTTTGAAATTGGAGAAGTGCTGGTCAACCAGGCCATGTTGCATCGATCGAAAAAAGTAGTGATCGGACGGAGCAATGTCTGGAGAACACGGCGGGTGGGATAGTACCTCCAATTTCAGCGTTTCCAGGTATGTTTTGACCGGTTTCGCGACATTCGGCCGAGCATTGTCGTGCTGCAAAATAACATTATCGTGTCTTTGCTCGTGTTGTGGCCATTTTTCTTTCAGTGCACGGCTCAAACGCATCAATTGTCGTCGGTAGAGGTCCCCCGTAATGGTTTCATTCGGTTTTAGCAGCTCGTAGTACGCCACATCCAGCTGGTCCCACCAAAAAGACAGCATAATCTTCTGGCCATGAATATTCCGCGCGGCCGTCGATGTTGATGCATGACCTGGGTATCCATACGTTGCCCGACGTTTGGTATTGTCGTAATGGACCCACTTTTCATCACCAGAAACGATTCGATGCAAAAAACCTTTTCTTTTATGCCGTTGGAGCAGTTGTTCGCACGTGAAAAAATGGCGTTCGATGTCCCGTGACTTCAATTCATAAGGTATCCAATGTCCTATCTCTCGGATCATTCCAATTGTTCTAAACCAGTAGTGGCCAAACTTTTGAGCATGACGGGCGACTAATTTTTCAAATGTTGACTGCGGGCTACCGACATTGACTGTATCAAAAATTCATTATAAAATGAATGAATACTAGACAATAAAAAGTTTGAACTAGGATTGGGCGATCTTGCGTCGATATTCAGAAGATCGATCTTTTCCTTTCCGATTTCCGATTTTTTGGTTCGATCTTTGTACTGCAACAAATCACGAAAATCGATCTTTTCGTTATTTTTGATCGTTGAAATATATTTGAAAATTTGTTTTTCAGTGAACATTGATTTTGATCGTTCGAGTTTGAGGATAGCGATCCTCTAGGGATCTCCTTTTAACAAACGATTTCGTCTTTCGAGAATATATTGGGGATATAACAAAAAAAAAACAAAATACCAAATTATTCGTGTCGCATTACAGTTCTGTCCAATTAGCTTGATGTCTAATTAGAGGCGAATCACTTTTTCTAATTAATTGATAATTATTGATTCTCGGTCTGTGAGACCAATTAACCAATTAACTAGAAACATAAGAACTATCTATCGAAAATGTTGGCCCCTATTATGTAAATTGGATCGAACGATCAATCACTATCATTTTGTAAATCGATAGAATCTTATCAAATCGAGTTGTCAAATGTTTCTTGAAGCAAAGCATCAGGAATGTAACAAGCAAACCAAACAGCTCAAAAAATTATGCCGTAAAATAGAGCTAAAAAGCAAAATTCTGTTCCACTAGAATTACATAATAGGTCCCAATCTTTAATTTTAGAAATTTTTAATTTCTCTTTCATCATTGTTGTTGTATTCATGGCTATGTTTCTTGGAGAAAATAATAATCTGCAGATTTAATTCTCATTACTTAAAGTTTACTTTTTGAATTGAAATAACAATGCTTTATTGAAACTCGCATACGAGTACGCAGTCAAAAGCGAAGTTTTGTTTGTAAATCTACTTTTTATCGATTTTCGAAATTTTATGCTGGTTGTTTCCATCATTTTCAATTGTTTATTTAACAAATTATTGAAATTATTCCTAGTGACAATTTTTTACTTCATCACAAGAGGTTGAATAACTGAATGTGTTAATATTAAACAACTAACAATCTTAAATAAAATATAAAACCGAAACTTCAATGAAGAAATATCTACTCTTACAACTAATTTGTTTTATTGAGGTTAGCATAAACACATTAAAAAATTATCACGGCAAAAAGGTGAGGGATATTTATTCCATTGCATTTGGAAGTAACACTATTCTAGACCAGCTGGTGGGCGCCTAGGAATACCTAGGCGGGCGACCGGTAGACCGCGGACTACCGTTTGGCCATCCCTGTTCTAAACGATCGGATAGAGTTTGCTGAGCTACTTCAAGTGTATCTGCAATTTTTTTTTATTCTTTATTTTTGAGACTTTCAGCCTCCTGGGCTGGTTCGTCTCAGAGTGTATCTGCAAGCTCTTGTTGCTTGTGACGAATATTGATCGAGTAAAGCCTCCAATCCTTCATCTTCAAACTTTTTTCTTCGTCTTTCAAGTCAAAATTACCACTTTTAAACCGTGCAAACCACGTCTGACACGTTAGCTCAGTTGAAGCATGGTCACCATAAACTTCCACCAAAATGCGATGACTTTCCGCGGCTTTTTTCTTCATATTACTTCAATAACTCTCCACACGGGATCTTGACATAGGACTGTTACACTCCACGCAAAAACACTCTCGTTGGTACGAAATTCGACATATTCGAAGTGACAAAAAACTATGTTGTTTACGCTTCAACTTTTTGACATATACTGAAAAGACGCGCAATTAAAGTAGCTTTCCAACGAATGTCTGGAAATTCGAATCACTGGAATAATAATCAAGTTACGCCATCTGTTGTAAAACCGAAGAAACTTACTGACACACCTAATCAATAAATCGTTTATTTGTACAGGCTCAGTTACATGAGGTTTAAAGGAGACAAATTCTATATCTAATTCTAGTCCTAAAGCATATTTACAATTTTGCACATTCCACGGTTCATAGGATGAGGAACCGATTACTCGCGGACGACTCGAGGTCAGTAGGATGACAATTTTTGACGTAGGACTACGTCTTTCATTTCTATACCGGGGTGTAAAATCAAAGTTTCGAAAACGAAAGCGTTACGCCGGAGACCGAGATTTTGAGTGTTAATAGCTCCTAAACAACTGAACGAAATGGTATGATAAACACTTCATTCGAAAGATAAAATGTCTACGCGTTCTATACTTGTTACTTTCTGATCCAAAAACTTGTTTCAATAGTCTTAAATTTGCTTTCAAAACAGGCTATTGAAATCACCAATCGGTATATAAGCGAGCGCCGCTCGGAAATCCACTCAGTTCTAATTGAACAGCGATTGGAGCATGTTGTCGCTGTTGTGGTGAAGCTCTTCATTTATCATGAAAGCGCGGATGAACGGTGTCACCAAGAGCCTGTTTGTGCACCTTAGGCCAGAAGGGAATCCATCAGGAGGAGAGTGATGCCACAAACGGTTCCCCGGGAAGATCTCGAAGCAGCCGCTACACATACACACACACACATACACGCGCGGAATTCTTTCCGTTTGGATGCCATTCAGCATCGAGAAAGATCCGGAAAATAATCTGCCAGTTCATCCGGGAATTTAAAAATACATTCATGTAAAAGAGTTTATTTGAATGTTTTCTATTCATGTAACACTGTGACCAAATATGTTTCAATCAAGTGCTATTAACAGATGGTTATCGAGTTAGCATAAACCACTGGTGGGCTTCCAGTATCGAGGAAAATGTGGAAATATCTAATCGTTACTGAAAATAATCTGCCAGTTCCTCTGGGAATTTAAAACTACATTCATGTGAAAGAGTTTATTTTAATGTTTTCTATCCATGTAACACTGTGACCAAATACATTTGGTTTTGTGATTTTTCAATCAATCGCAATTAACAGGATAGCTTCTGAAGATTATTCTTCCCCATCAGTAGGATATTTCCGTATCCAATATTGGATCCATAAAACCTTGTGCCTCCAACGTAACGCTCTCGTTTTCGAAGTTCTCCAAATATTCATTCATTCAGAATGAATTCAGATTCAACTTCAAACAAATGATCTCTAAATCAACGATAGTCCTACGTCACCCTTGCGGTTATACCATAGATATAACCCACTTCCTGTTTTTATCAGGGAGCTCTCTTCCTCTCTTCCCTTCCTAAGGAGGTTTTGACAGTACTGATGATTAAACACAGAGATCGATAGAAAGACAGATTTGGAACATGGAATCAAGGTATAATCGAAAACTAATACCATAGATGATAAGTATGATTTTTAAAATCGTGGAATTTCGGCACCGGAAGGCTAATGTTCAAGGAGCCTACAAATATTGTTCTTCGAGAAACATTTTTAGCCACAAAAAAACAACCGTTCATCCCAGTTCCTTAACTTTTCAGGCTATTCAAAGAAAGGTGAAACTCGGAAACTGAGTAGGTTTGAAAAAAAAGCTGATAGGTCTGAGCCAAGGGACACGGACGGGATCTAGACATAGGACTGTGATTGTGTGTAGTAATTGCATTTAAATTGAGTTTTTCATTGTTCAAAATATATATTTTTTTTCTCTTCTGAAACATCGAATGGATGCCCTGGAAAAACCGTTTCCTGTATGTACTCGTATAGTTTAAATGGGTAGATGGCATAACGTGGTAGAATTCGGTTCCGTTCAAAAATGTTTGAACAATTGTGTAATATAAATTTGTGTAATAATTCATTTTACGCATCAACTCACATTATGAGCTAACGCCCGAATTTAGGCAAAAAGATTGCTTGTTGCGTCGGGGAGGAAGCGAGTGGATAGTGCAATCGGAAGAAAACATACCCAATTAAATCGTCAAATTGTTAACTTTTTTTTTCACTGTTCATGCTTCAAGCAAAAAAAAAGTGGATAAATTTCCTTTCTAATGATATATAACACATCATTGGTCGCAATAACCATTTTGAGTAATATGCGTTTGAAAACTCTTAATGAATCGTTACATTTTTCGTAGAGTGAACCCCCTATATAGAAATCAAAGACATAGTCAAAAACATTGCGGCTTGCAGCCAGACGAAAAGTTTCATAAGACGTTTCAAGGCTGGGTAACCACAACCAGGCTGTGCGAATCGAAAATTTTCTCGGATATACGCTAGACCACATTTTGCTCGTCAAATTTGTTGGTTATACGTCTCACAACTCGAATTGAAAAGTTTTTCAGACGTAAACGTTAACAGTTTCGGTGGTATTTGTCTTCTCCATCCTAGTTGACGAAATATTGGATACAATCCATCAACGCAATCTTACTCCGCGTTTCCGTCTCAGTTCGCCTGAAGATTGATTCAATCCTATAATTTTCGATATTCTCGCGAGCATCCCGAACGTTGCGATGCTGATAGCGCAAAACTTCGGAAACAATCACGACAAGTGATCATATAAACAAACAAACAAAATATGATTGTACAAATTTGTCGATTGAGGCGAAAATGTACGGATTCGCCCGGATACTGACAAATGAGTATTCCGCTCCTTTCTGTCAGCGTGATTGAGCAGCTGCATGACAGCTCTGTGTGCGCTAATGCAACGCTTTGATGGTATGCTACAAGCCGGTACAAGACCTCATCGGCCCCAACCAGGGCGAGGGAGGACCTTCCACGTTGCACGTGAAACTTTTCACATAACCTCGATGGTTTAATCCGAGTAGCGTCATAAACTATTGTGATTGCAATGCTTCCGCTGCTTGCTTCGGAGTGTTCGAAAAGCCCACATCGAATGTACTACAACTTGCTTCCCGGAGCTTTCGGGAAGGTGCACGGATTAAATTAGTTTACGAGTTTTAATGCAGCTACGTGTGAAATTATTAATTTAAATTGTATGCTTTCTACGCGATATGGCGACCTCCGTGTGAGCGCTAATGCCGAATCCACGTTATTTGAAGTATCATTGGCTGGTTGTGATCGTCCGCCTAAACGGCTCAGAGTAACCGCTCGTACATTCGTAATTTCTATGTCGAGTGATAGCGATGAAGCACTGAATGTTGCATGAACAAACTGAACAAACGAAAACTTCCCAAATGCGCGGCTAATAACAATTTCTTTTATTCAACAGTTCGGATGAAGCGTCATGCGAGTGAAATGCACTCGCTCTAAATTGTGATCCTGGATTCAACCCATTTTGATGTGATCTCCTCCTCGAATCACACCACATTCCGTCAGTGGGAATGAAAACCGGAATCCGTCTGTCGCATTATTGGTCCGTAATCACGGAAACGGGAGATTAATTGCTTGGACGATTTGTTTATCGTTTTGCAGTGGCAAATAAAAGGCTATTCTCTCGGCAAGAGAGATTAGAACCTAATACTTCCTGTTGGAAGCTGGAGGAAGCGATGGTCAATTGAGTTGGCGCGTTCATATTGATGCCGTCATATTAATTGTAGTGTGATTATATGTATTGCCCACATTCTTTCTTTCATTCCGATAAATTGCAATAATCTACTAGGATTGGTGTTAATTGAAGCCCGATGTTGGAAAGAATTTTCATTTCTGACGAACCCATCTTCAATCCAATCCAGCGTGTCTAAGCGTATTCAAGTGCACTGCTCAGTGCGGGCCCTTCTGCGCGTGGGATAATTTAATTGTGCCCCGGAATGGTGTCGATGAAACGATTTCCCCATCGTGGGATTTCCGGACAACTATTGCTAATATAGAACCCGTAGAACACTTGGCGCACTCTTTGTTGGCTGCCGCTGCGATCTGCGAACCTGCTGTTGCTTCCGGACTGCAATTATCGAGAGTAAAACGACACCATAATTTCAGTGGGATTTTTCTCATTCGACGGGGCACCGGGACCCCGAGTCACTCTGCCATTCTAAACACTGTCCGGAAGAGCGAAATTGCAATTAGCACAAAGTTGTCGACCGAGTCCGTTGGAAGCGAGAGAAAGACGGGGGGGTACGAGGGGTAGAAGACAACCGGAGCAATATCGGGGGTAATCACAAAATTAAATTCTAACCTCTCGGGGGCTCTTGTGGAGCTTTGACTGTTTTGTGGACCATCAACCGGTACCCCAACCGGACGGCGAAGCGAAAACGCAACAACAAAAATATAAAGTTGAAATAGCTTGGCAAGAAGCTTTGAGTTGGACGGTGAAAAAATAATACCGAATGGTGGCTGCTCGTGGGAGTTCTGTTGGCGGCACGGCTGATGACCACGTAAGTGGTGAAAGTTCCCGAAAAACAACCATTTCAGATATTGATTGTATTGAGGGGTGAAGGGGTGTGGTTTGTAAGGACGATCATTGGGAAGCTTCGATATGTTTTAACGGTTGATTTTGGAGAGGAAGAAAATTGAACTTAGCTAATTGCTTCATCTGTGGTCGAACAATAATGTGTTTACTCGATTATCGGATTCTTCGGTGATTCCTGATTGTTGCACAGTATTTTAAGATCATTGGAGGCTGGTAGAAGAAGAGTGGACAATGTTGAGCGCAGATAAAGCTCATATTAGTTTGATGTTTAAGATTTATGTGGTCTTATGAAGAGATTATAAGCGGTACTGCAGACACTATATTTTTTTTGCTGCTTCATGAATTATCGCTCCGATTATATGTATGTACCTAGTATATCCAAAAATTACGTCGGTCGTTTGAAAATTCATAACATTGGAACAAAACGAGAAGAGAAACTAATGAATTTTATTCAATGTATTGAAAGTATCTAAAATAACCATTTTTGGCAAAATTATTAGAATTTTCTCCTTTTTTTCACGCAGAGTAGTTTGCGGCCTGCTTTCTCCGTAGAATTCTTCAAAGATTGCCAAATTCGACGCGAACGTGCACATACACGCTCCTCCAACTAGATACTTAGTGAATAATTCAGTGGGTTAAAACATGGGCTACCAGATGGGCGATCATTTGCGAAGAGAAAGTGTGGTAATTTGCTGCTAGCCACGTTTTTGAATCTTTTTCGAAGTTTTCATACTTCCAATTGGATTCATATCAATCTGGACCATACGTTTTGCCTCGTATTTTGAAAACACGAATAAGTCC
Organism: Toxorhynchites rutilus septentrionalis; assembly: GCF_029784135.1. Taxonomy (NCBI): domain Eukaryota; kingdom Metazoa; phylum Arthropoda; class Insecta; order Diptera; family Culicidae; genus Toxorhynchites; species Toxorhynchites rutilus. Next base: position 283,867,553 of record NC_073745.1, read on the forward strand.
CAGAGAGTTGATTGTGGACGAAAACGTTTCGCAATTTTAAGACATTTTGCATCATTTTTTTTCGAAAACACAATTTTTATGTAATTCATGTAAAATGGCAATTGGCCAGACCACTCTTTCCCTCAGACTAAACGTCAGCTTGGAAAAGAGGTCGGAACGTTGCCAATCAGGGATCGAACCAAGGCCGGTTAGAATGTTAGTTTGTTTTACACGACACGTGAGAATATTACATCACATTCCAAAATTAAGTTGGATCCTAAAAGTATACATGGAATGTGTATTCTAAGAGTAAAAAGGAAAGCCTAAACGTGAATCTGTATCCTTCTCGGTCCGGAGCCGTGTTTGTGACAAAATATTAGGCTGTCAAAAAAAGTCCTGCGGTATTTCCGCGAGGTGTCGTTGTAAGCGCGTAGTTCTAGTTGTATTCATTGTATCGAGTCATACTATAGCTTGTTGGAAAGGTATTTTTGCGCGCTATAATATAGTCCATGCCAGTGTTTTGTTTGGTTAAGTCGTTCGTGAGTTATAGTGTCGCAAATATGGAGCAAAATAAAGAGAAAATCCGACATATTTTACAGTACTACTATGACAAAGGCAAAAATGCATCTCAAGCTGCCAATAAAATTTGTGCAGTTTATGGACCCGATACAGTTTCCATTTCCACCGCACAACGATGGTTTCAACGTTTTCGTTCTGGTGTAGAGGTCGTCGAAGATGCGCCACGCTCCGGAAGGCCTGTCGTCAAAAATTGCGACAAAATCGCTGAATTAGCCGAGAAAGACCGGCATAGTAGCAGCCGTAACATCGGCCAAGAGCTGGGGATAAGTCATCAAACCGCTATTAACCATTTGAAGAAGCTTGGATTCACAAAGAAGCTCGATGTATGGGTGCCACACACGTTTTTTTTTTATTAAATTCGTTTATTTTTACAGGCTCAGTTACATAAGTTTAAAGGAGCCGAATTCTTAATTATATTTTTATTACTATACATAAACATTTTCTAAATCTAAGGTAAGTAAGGTAGAAAACCGATTACTCGCGGTCTACTCGAGTTTAGTAGGGTGACATATTTGTTCAGGAAAAGGATGGGATATAAGGAAATTGTTACAATAATGATAATCTCACACACTCAATTCTTAAATATATTCGTATATCTATTGTGTATTTACATTTCAACTTATTCTACTGTTTGTAGCAAGGGGACCAATTGCACGCAAAGGATATAAGGATATAAGGATAATCACACACGAACATCGATAGCTTTAAGGAAAATATAGATTTGGGACATGTAATCAAGGTCTAACCGAGCCAACACATCTCTCACCGGCACATTGGGCTGTCTTCCTCTAGCCCTGAGGGAGTTTTCTAAATTCGATCTGGCGACAAGATACAACTCGCACGACCAAACAACGTGCTCGATGTCGTGGTAACCGTGGCCACAAACACAAAGATTGCTGTCGGCAAGATTAATACGAAAGAGTAGCGCGTCTAACGAACAGTGGTTGGACATGAGTCGGGAGAAGGTGCGAATAAAGTCTCGACTCAAGTCCAGACTTTTGAACCATGGTTTAAGACTAACCTTAGGGATAATTGAGTGGAGCCACCGGCCCAATTCATCTTCGTTCCATTTGCGTTGCCAATTAGCGATGGTATTTTTACGGACTAAAGAATAAAATTCATTGAAGGCGATTTGACGCTGATAAATATCGCCTTCAATCGCACCTACCTTTGCTAATGAGTCAGCCCTCTCATTACCCGGAATTGAGCAATGAGAAGGGACCCAGACAAAGGTAATGACATAACAGCGTCTGGTTAAAGCACTCAAAACTTCTCGTATTCTCTCAAGGAAATACGGCGAGTGCTTTTCCGGCCTCACTGAACGGATAGCTTCGACAGAGCTAAGACTATCCGTTACAATGTAATAGTGTTCAACAGGTCGTGAGGCGACGCTGTCCAGCGCCCAGTATATTGCTGCCAATTCAGCAATATACACTGAGCAAGGATACTGAAGACTGTGTGAGGTGCTAAAAAATACGCTGAACACTCCAAATCCTGTGGACTCATTCATAGAGGACCCATCAGTAAAGTACATATTATCGCAATTGATACGCCCATACTTTGCATTAAAGATCGTAGGAACGATCCCCGATAGAAGATAATCTGGAATTCCATGGATTTTCTCCTTCATGAACAGATCAAAATGTACAGAGGAATTGATGTAGTCAGGAAAACAAACACGGTTGGGAATATACGAAGAAGGAACAACCTGCATGGAGATGAATTCGTGATATGAACTCATGAATCCAGAGTGAAAATTTAGCTCGATCAGTTGCTCAAAATTTCCGATCACCAATGGGTTCATAACCTTACACCGGATGAGGAACCGAAGAGATAATAAATTGAAGCGATCTTTTAGTGGGAGTACGCCTGCCAAAACCTCGAGGCTCATGGTATGCGTTGAGGGCATACATCCCAACGCAATACGGAGACAAAGATACTGAATTCGCTCGAGTTTAATGAGGTGTGTTTTGGCAGCTAATTGAAAACAGAAACTGCCATACTCCATCACTGAGAGAATAGTTGTTCGATACAACATTATAAGATCTTCGGGGTGGGCTCCCCATCATGTGCCGGTAATTGTACGGAGAAAGTTTATTCTTTGTTGGCATTTTTTACTCAGATTCCTAATATGGGCCCCCCAAGTGCATTTGGGGTCGAACCAGACCCCAAGATACTTGAATGACATAGCATGAGTGATCGGTTTACCCAAAAGTTGAAGCTTTGGTTTTGCTGGTTTATGCTTCCTAGAAAAAACCACCATCTCTGTTTTCTCCGTGGAGAATTCGATCCCTAGCCCAATGGCCCAGGTTGAAAAATTGTTCAAAGTATCTTGTAAGGGTTCTTGCAGGTCGGATTCGTTTGATCCTACGACAGACACCACTCCATCATCTGCAAGTTGTCTTAGGCTGCAATTTTGTGTAAGGCAATTGTCAATGTCGCTTACGTAAGCCACACACGTTGACGCAAAAAAACATCTTTGACCGTATCGACGCATGTGAATCGCTGCTGAATCGCAACAAAATCGACCCGTTTCTGAAGCGGATGGTGACTGGCGATGAAAAGTGGGTCACTTACGACAACGTGAAGCGCAATCGGTCGTGGTCGAAGCCCGCTGAAGCGGCTCAGACGGTGGCCAAGGCCTCATTAACGGCCAGGAAGGTTCTGCTGTGTGTTTGGTGGGATTGTCAAGGAATAATCTATTATGAGCTGCTTCCCTATGGCCAAACGCTCAATTCGGACCTGTACTGCCAACAACTGGACCGCTTGAAGGTAGCACTCATGAAGAAGAGACCATCTTTGATAAACAGAGGCCGCATTGTCTTCCATCAGGACAACGCCAGGCCACACACTTCTTTGGTGACGCGCCAGAAGCTCCGGGAGCTCGGATGGGAGGTTCTTTTGCATCCGCCGTATAGTCTGGACCTTGCACCAAGTGACTACCACCTGTTTTTGTCCATGGCGAACGAGCTAGGTAGTCAGAAGTTAGCCACAAAAGAGGCCTGTGAAAATTGGCTATCCGAGTTTTTTGCCAATAAGGAAGCGAGCTTCTATAACAGGGGTATTATGAAGTTGGCATCTCGTTGGGAACAAGTCATCGAACAGAACGGCGCATATTTGACTTAAAACAGATGATTGTAACTAATTTTATGAACAAATGAAAATTAAAAAAAAAATACCGCAGGACTTCTTTGACAGCCTAATATACGGAAAGGGTTAAAACGTGCTTATTTGCAATGTGTCTCTTGTTTCACTATCTCATATTGCTCTTATATTGCTATGACATTCGGTTCAACTTCTATAAGACTATTCTCAATATATTTCGTTGTAATACAAACAGTTAGAATATCAACAAGATGCATGCATACATTGTTGAATGCTTAGAATTCAACGTCAATTTCGTTCAAAAGAGTGGTTTGTTTATTTATTGGGCCTCAATATGATAATTTCAACTGTCAAGTTTCTATAAGACCATTTCAAAATCCATAAGTATTATCAATGAAAAATTCAAAACAATCGGCAGACTCACATGTCAATAATTGATAACCTTTCCATTTCATTTAATAATCTGGAAGTTCATGTTGGCGTACTATTTACCAAATTCTGCAGAACGGTTTTCTCAATATGTTCCCATGTCTCCGAAATTGCGGTCATGAGCTCATCAATCGTGGTGTACCGCTTTCCCTCAGTAAATCTCGCCAGTACCCGTTGAAACCATCAGGACCATCCAAATTGCACATTTTTCTTCACTGAAGATAACCTATACATTGAAGAGCTTTTCGTTATGGTATATAGCAAAATTTATCCTTTTAAAAACATTCTTTGTCATACCATACCATGCCCCACCGTTGGTTCATGTGGGCTTTGGCAAAACTCAGACGTCTTCCGATGTGAGATGGTGTAAGATTAGGTGCTTTAACCTTTTAGGTTCTCTCTATGTATGAAATTTTTACCAAAACGTGACGAATTGTCTCCCGGGAAACATTTAAATTCCAACGTCACTTGAAGCTCTCTTTTTTTTCTTCCCGTATCCTCAAGGATTCGCCAAAGAATTGAGCACAACTTGATGGGATCGTCCAATCCGACGAGCAATTTCTCTGATACCAGCATGTTCTTGGTGAAATGAATCAATTTGTTTTTCATCTCTCTTCGTGAGCACTTTACCCTTCGGCATTTTCCAAATTTATTGATCAACATTAGCGGCCCAGTACATGTTTTCATAAGTTTCCCGCAAAGTCATTGGAATAGCTTTGCTGTTGCACTGGAACAAATTCTCGCAATTATTTTTTTCTTTTTTCATTTTCTTCTTTTTCTTATTTTCTTCGATGTTTCTATTTCATTCTAAATGTGTCTATGTCTTTTTTCGTCTACTCTTTCTCAGCGTCCAATTGTTGCTCTTTCAACTTTGACTTTTACTTCTTACTTTCTACTCTCTATTCTACTCTCTACTCTCTACTCTCCACTCTCCACTCTCCACTCTCCACTCTCCACTCTCCACTCTCCATGCTACAAAATTTTAGAAATAACCATTCTACCAGTTTGGTCACCCTGATTTTGACGTAGGACTACGTCTAACCGGAAGATATAGGGGGTGAAATGGAAATCTAGGCACTGAACAAGTAGGAAAAAAATGCAAGATTTGGAACGCTTATAACTCGAGCATTTCTCAATAGATCGCAAAGGTTTTTGTATCAATTGATAGGAAATATATCTACGCATCTATCATAACGAATAACATTTAATTTTTCTTGAGATAAATAATTGAATAATTGTGAAATATCAAGCATTGTCAAAATGCACTATGTGCCCATTTTTGATTGGTCCATTTTGTGCTCCTCAAATCGTACCGACCAAAACGGGCAACCAGAGCAGCAGCGAAATAGAATGAAGCACGATTGGAAAGGAAAAAGAAAAAAATGAACGAACAAGGCGGCATCGAGGGCGTTCGAAATGGTTTTTTTCAAAACCAAGATTACTAAGTTTTCTAAATTGGAACCATTCCATAAAACAAGGCGCTTTTCAGGGCCATTAAACCTTCCAAAAAAGAGTTTAGGAAATACAGTTCAATGCTTTCTAAAACAATATCCAAAATAATAATAAAACACAAATTGATTTTTTCATAATTTGTTTGCCAGGATATGATGAGTATGTGAATTTGGCAGTTGTTCTGAGCTTATTGATTTTCACCCATTCTTAAATTGTTTCCAGATTGAAAGTACAGTAATTTACAATTAGTTCGACATTTAGCTAATTGGACGGACATGTAATGCGACATATTTAGTTGGACATTTTTGTAAACATAGAGTCCAAATTATGACCCCACATTGAAAGTCGACACTGTACCACTGTCATCGCAAATGTTCAATTACAGGTTAAAATTACCTCC